>NC_092257.1:17967912-18137912 GCF_036320965.1 Panulirus ornatus | reverse complement strand
ACTTCCCAAGCTCTCTCATCCCCAACAGACTTCATACTTGCCCCTTTCCAAAACTCTTGCATTCACCTCCCTAACAACCCCATCCATAAACAAATTAAACAACCATGGAGACATCACACACCCCTGCCGCAAACTTACATTCACTAAGAACCAATCACTTTCCTCTCTTCCTACACGTACACATGCCTTACATCCTCGATAAAAACTTTTCACTTTTCACTTTTATATATATATATATATATATATATATATGGTGACTGTATTGTTGACTGGTTGGTAAGGTTATTTAATGTATGTATGATTTAATGTATTATGATCCATACATACAATGATTATCATTACCAACCAATCAACATCATCATCCCCATTTTTATAATCAACATCATCATTATTCCCATCTTTATAAATTCAACTGCATTGCCATCCACTCCAGCCAACTTGCCGCATTTCATCTTACACAAGGCTTTCATCATCCCCTTTCTCTTCCCCAAACCACTCTCCTGTATTTTCTCACTTTGCATACAACCCTAACCCAAGCACCCTAAATCTGCCACTCTATCATCAAACACAGGTAACAATCCTCCAAAATACTTACTCCCACTCCTCTGAATTTCATAACTACCTGCTATCATTACCCCATTCATTCCCTTCACCAATGTTCCCATTACTTCTCTTGTCTTTTGAATATCATTTACCTCCTTCCATAACATCACCTTATTCTCCTTAAAGCTTACTGATACTCACATACCCTAACTCTCATTCATCCTCTTTTTCAACACCTGCCACTTTCTTTTACAAATCTCCCAATCATTTGCACTTCTTCCCTGTTAGTACCACTCAAATGCCTCTTTTCTCTTTCACTAGCAATTTACTTCTTCATCCCACCACCTACTACCCTTCCTAATCTGTCCACCTTCAACCTTTTGCATGCCACAAGCATCTCTTGCACATGCAATCACTATTTTCCTAAATACCTCCCATTCCTCACTTCATTTACTCTCAAATTTTGTCATTCTACACTCAATCTCTCCTAGTACATTTCTTCACACAAGTCTCTTTTTCAAGCTCACTTACTTTCATCACCCTCTTCTTTCTGACATTGTTTTCTCCACAAGACAGTGATCAAACATCCCATCAGATGTCCCTCTCAGCACATCAACATCCAAAAGGATCTCTTTTACATGCCTATCAATTAATATGCAATCCAATAACTATGTTGTACAGCAATTATATTGATGCAATCACTTTACCTTAACTATAATAAGAGTTAGTGTCTGCCAGTGAAGTTGGCGCTCTTTAGCTAGCAATGGCAACTATGTAACGTGCCAGCATACCACATAAGCCCTCCTTAATAGCAGACTGGCTGCTGTAGGAGGTGGGAATGCCTTTTTGTGCTCCCCACTTATGCCCTATATTTTTGTTGCTTTTTTCAATTTTGTACCTCTATCACCTACTGTGGATGCCATACAATCACCTTACAAGTGACAAAATAGCTTTTATAGTTGCACTTTAAGAGAGAAATAACCAAATTAAGGAAATTCCTATTATTACTAGTGTGAGCTTGCATTCAGCACAATGATGGGTGACGAAATTCAATGATAGGGGCAGCACAGATACACTGACCCATGTGAAACGCCCTGATAAGGCCAGAAAACCTCTCCACATACTCTGAATGTTATTAATTGTCAAGTGGATGCAGATCCACTTGAGCACAATCGAATTAAAAGAAATAACCCTAGACTGTTTAGTGATACGTCAGTAAGGACTGTGTAGCCTTTGCTTACAAGAGTACCTTAAGTACTGGAGCTGCAGACTGTGTCCCAAACATGTTAAAACCCATAAGCACCAGAAGAGGAGTCAATTTTTGCAAGAAATATGTAGTACGGGATACAGCTAAGTTCAGAAGTGATTTGTGGGATAATGAGTCCACTTTTTCTGCGACAGATGGTCGTGGCGAGCACGTGTACAGTCGACCATGCTGTTGACCCCAAGTACATTGCATGCACTGTACAGTTCCTTGCTTCATTTACAATATAGGACTGTTACAGTTATTGTGGTGTTGGGGACCTTGTAGTGTTGCCAAAGAATGAAACTACAAACAGACAAAATTACCTCGCATTACTGTGCAACCATCTTCCAGATACATTTAAAAAAAAGCAAGGGGCTTCCTGTTACACAGCCAAACTAGTCACTGACTGGCTTATGGACTGTGCTGAGGAGTTTTTCAGTGACTGGCCCAGGAATTCACCGGATCTGATTCCAAGAGAAAATTTGTGGGCACTTGCAAAAAAGAAATAACATAACAGGAATACTTCATTGCTACCTAAGTTGGGGGCTTCCGTCCATGAAATTTGTCCATAGATGAACCCTGAATGGCTTAAGAACTTTGCTGATTCAGCTCCTGGTCATCTCAAAGAGTGTGTATAGACAAAATGGAAGCATGCAAATTACTATTTGGTGCTAAATACAGTTTTCATGTTTTTTTTACTTTTATCCTTGATTGTTGTGCCACAGTCCCCTCGTGTCTACTTCACTAGCAGGCACCCTGTAAGACCTATAGTCCCTTCAGTGGGAGCTGTAACATACAGATTGGTCAAAATGGCTTGTCAACATTCTCATTCCACTAACTGGCAAAGTATCAAAAACAATACTGATCTGGTGGATGAACTCAGTAATGTTCAACATGATTATTGATTTAAGATTATCAGTTGTGATACTGAGTCATTATTCATCAAAGTTCCTGCTGATGAATTATTGGAATTCTTGACAGAAGAGCCATACAAACATATTTTACTAATGCCTACACGTACCATTTTAAGAGTTAAAAGGACTATGTGTTAAAGATGGTAAGTTCCAGTTCAATGATAGCTTCTTCACACAGTAATTTGATATAAGTAGGGTAAATCCTCTCTCATCTTTCTTAAGTAATCGATATATGGTATTTTTTGAAAGCAAGATACCTTATAACATCTTATCGAGTAACATCAAATGGTACAGATATGTTGATGACATTCTTTGTTTATCGCCTACTGATAAAGATGTAAATTCATTTCTTACCAATTTGAATTATTTGGTTGGCTCAATAAAATTCATTCTTGAAACTGAGACACACAATACAGCATTCCTAGACTGTATGATTCACAGGAATAAAAAAAAAACAAATTCATCATATATAGTAACCTCACATATATCTGTCATATATTCACCACTACTCTACTCACAGCAATGAAGTGAGCCGTTCTAAATTTTCATCTATGTTTCTTGGAGCTATTCGCTTATATCATTTCATATATTTATTATGCTTAGTCACTGTCTCCCACGTTAGCAAGGTAGCACAAGGAAACTCATCAACATACACGCCCACACATGCACATATACATACCTATACGTTTCAACATATACATACACGGACATATACATATATACACATGCACATATCCATGCTTGCTGCCTTCATCCATTCCCCTTGCCACCCTGCCACACATGAAATGGCATCCTCTTCCCCCACGCACATGCAAGGCAGCGCTAGGGAAAGACAACAAAGGCCACATTTGTTTACACTCAGTCTCTAGCTGTTATGTGTAATGCACCAAAACCACAGCTCCCTTTCCACATACAGGCTCCACAAAACTTTCCATGGTTTACTCCAGACACTTCATATGCCCTGGTTCAATCCAGTGACAGCACGTCAACCCCGGTATACCACATCATTCCAATGCACTCTATTCCTTACACGCCTTTCACCCTCCTGTATGTTCAGGCCCCGATCGCTCAAAATCTTTTTCACTCCATCCTTCCACTTAATGATACTCTATCACCCCAACTCTTATTTGCCCTCTTTTTCGACTCCTGCACCTTCCTCATGACCTTGGAAACTTAAAGGTTGCAATCATGTGTCCCATGTCTTTTCTCTTTCTGTGGTAGGTAAATCTAAGACCTCTATGCTATTTTTGTAACTCCACTTTTATATCAGAAACCTTCTTTGCTGTTCTCCTATGGACTTCCATGGATTGCTCTTTGTGCTTCTATAAGTATGGTGACCAAACTAAAGAAGCATACTCAAAAAGCTGAGTCTTATGTACAATGCATAACTTGCTGATCATTTCCTCACTTACAATTTTAATATCTGCCAGTACACACTTTACATCCTTTACAATTCTGATGTGGTTTGCTACAGTCCTTTTCAAATAAAGATTCCAGTAGCTTGCTTCTTGCAAGATTTTATCCATACTGAGGTCTTTTTTAACGTGTCCTATCCTCATCGCTTTGCATATACTGCACCTGGAATATTGTATGAATCAAACCAACTTTTCTAGTTTGTCAAAGTCCCTTTGTAAGTTGGAGCTGTCAACAATCATCCCAACTTTGGCACATCACTGGTAACTACAACCTATCTCCAAAAGGTTCCTCCAACACAAGCCCTCTGTTGTAGAAGTCACCCTTAAACCTGCCTCAATGTAACTTTTTCATCAATCTCGTATGTGATACAGTATCAAATGCCTTCTGAGAGTCCAGAAATTAACATACAATGGAGCTCACTCTTCTACTGTCAGATGTCAGAGAGATTTGTCAAACACAATCCTTCCCTAAACCCATTTGCTCATATTTCATAGACCACACTCACCAGTGAGACTCGGCTATAAATCAAAACAATTTCTGAATCTCTGATGCCTGCTCCAATTGGAACTCCCAAAAAGGGGTGGCCACGGCAACTGTCTCCATAACCAAAGAACTCCAGTGCCAGTTCTTAGCCTTTAACGCCTCACCCATAACAGGCCATCGGCAGAGGGAAAGTCTAGTGCAGTGTTTGAAGAGGCTCCTATCTAATGTTCCTGATGATTACTTCTGTCTAATGCTCCTACCTAATGCTTCTACCTAATGTTCCTATCTAATAATCACAATCTCCTATTTCAAAGATAGGCATGATGTTTGCACTCTTTCTCTCTCTTGGAACAGCATCCTCTATCAATTTCTTGAACAATATCTAAAATGGCAAGTCAAGCATTTCTGCACATGCATTTAGGCAGTATGTAGAGATTTCATCATGAACACATGTTTTATATGTAAAAAAATCTTTAGTAATCTACTTACTTCATTTCTTATAATTTCAACACTTTTCAATCTTTCTTCTGCATCCTATCTCACTGGCAACGCAGCTTTAGTGTCCTCTACAGTGGCTACAATTTCAAACTTATCATTTAGTTCATACATATTTTTCTTTTCATCTACAGTTCTTCCTTCGGAATTCCCCTTCCCAACCTAAAGAGCTACTTTCTAGGAAAATTTTTTTTTTCATACATATTCGCCATTTCCTGCATTAGCGAGGTAGCATTAAGAACAGAACTGAGCCTTACTGAGCCTTAGAGGGAATATCCTCACTTGGCCCCCCTTCTCTGTTCCTTCTTTTGGAAAAAGTAAAATGGGAAGGAAGGATTTCCAGCACCCACACCCTCCTCTTTTAGTCGCATTCTTTGAAACACAAGGAATATGTGGGAAGTATTCTTTCTCCCCTACTCCCAGGGATAATGAAAAATTTACTCCTAATAATTTTATAGAAACGTTTTGGATTTTCCTGTTTATTCACAATAATCTTTTGTTTGTTTTTTTTTCCTTTTTCCTCCTTATATTCATTATGCACTCTCTCATATATAATTCTCTTATGCTGGATGGCTGATGAGCCACATAGATCTTTTACCAAGTACCAAACTAGGCTTTTTTTCTTTCTAACGTCATTTCCTATGACATTCCTCTTTTCTAACCTTGCCTCACTGTTTGTAACCAAAGGTGCACATGCTCTAAAAGTTCTTTCATTTCATATCTCAAAGAACCTTCCATAAAAATGGTATATATCATGGCTAGGGAATTCAATTTCCCAATTCATGTTCTCAAAGAAACTGTTTGGCTCTATGTAATTTCCACTTATATTTCCTCTTCGAGCCTGGTTTTCACTCTAACACTCTTTCGAGAACTCATTAACTAAAGCTTTATGCATAAAAACCAAGCAAATGATGTATCATATCTTTTATTTTCATTTCCCACATCTCCAGCTCTGTCTAACATCTAGTTCATTACTGTTTGTACATGAGGGAAAAAGGTATGTCATGGAAGGCACTTTTAGCATGAACAGAAAGTAGAGAGAAATAGGAAAACAGAAGCTTTGCAGAATGGTGCTCTTATTAGTGCAAGGGCCAGAGTACAAGTGTGTGAACAGTGCAAGTAGAAGGGAAGGCAAACTTTCATCAGAAGATACGGAGAGGCATACTAGAGAGAAAATGCCAAAAAGAGAATCTGCCTAAATTCTGATGAATTTGTCAGTGGATTGATCCACTTAAGGATGAGTGGATGTCTATATAAAAAACCTTATGGATATGCATTACTGTTTGATCTTCCTTTGACAAAAAAGGAAGTGTAATTAATGGGTATTAGTTGTTCTAATTTCATGGATAATTCAGGAAGTAGGATCATGAGGTAAGACATACCAACATCAAACCAATATTTTCTATTTTATTGACATATCTACAAACAAAAAATTTAACTGAAGCACAGGAGTCCATGAGTAATGTTTTTATAACGCAGTACGTCCTTGAGTAATATACTTTTTTTTTTATAGGCGTTTTGCATTAATGTTCCTGAATACTTATAGCCAGTATATGATAAATGATGACATCATTTTAAAGTTGCAGCATTTCAGTCAAAGATGTGGCAGCACTGATAATGCTATGACTGACAAGAGAAAGAGTAGTGCCACTGAAACTCAGTAAGAAAAGGAATAATACCATTAAAGTAAGAATGGACAAAATTAAATGTTCTGCAGCTGGTAATAGCAAAAGTGTTACTGACAGTTTTTGGGTTATACTTACTTTCAAAAACTGTATTAATGACTCTGAGGGAATGGAGTATCAGCAGCTTAATTATGGAGAAAGAAAAGAGTCCATTGAGGATATGTGGGTAGATTCTGTAGTTCAACAAAGGAGCCCCTTTTTTATGTCCATTTTACTGTTGTAATAAGTCACTTCCGCTTTTTACTCATTTGGAAAGGTTTCCAGTCTTGTTTGTCCGCAAAATATTTTTCTGATCTGTTGTGTGAAGAAACAATCCTAATCTAAAACATGCAGTGATTTAAATTGGGGAAATATGTTTTGATTAACGTCATTTTGAATGAAGTCATCTTTTCTAGGAATGTATCAACAACATTAATCACGGACTCCCTGTATCTAAAATATTGTATGAAGGATATGTTATTTAATTCTAGCTTTCTCATGAATACACGTCTTTAAGGCACATAATTTCATTTTCTTATCTAAAGTTTCACACAAGTAGAAATTATTTACAACCTACAGTTTAAAAGAATTCACCACACTCCTTCATTAGCAGGAAGTATCATTCAATATCTTTCACAATGTGTGATGAATAATTCATGTCCATTTAGACCAAACAAATAAACTTCAAACAACTTTATCAAAAATAATTGTGGATGTACTCCTGGGTAACTAACCAACCTTTCAACAGAATGTATGAAACAAGCTATTCAGATACAAATCACATTATATTCACAGACAAAACAATAAGTTTTACATTTAAAACATATCCCTGTTAAAATATAAAGTAATAAAAAATTCAATCTCTACTTACCCAATCCATGGGCCTCATCTCATTAGCAGAAGGTCCTTTACTCCAGCCACCTCTTCCTACATCCACAGAGGATCCCTAGTTTTACAGAAAAGCTGCTTTAAAAGAAAAAATCTTAAAGCATGCTCCATAGGCAAACACCACGAAACCCTAAAGTATAACTTCTGCAAAAACATGTGACATCATTAAAAGTCATGCATCAAATTCTTTATCAGCCTCATGGTTGATCACTAGAAGGTATGAACAAAAGCAAATTTCACTTGATGACTCAATTTGAAATGCCTCTCGTCTTTTTCAGCATACTAGAAATAAGCTGATGAAATGTGAGGGTACACGGAATGGCCATACAGTATGCACTTGAAAGTACACATGGAATAAAATGTGAATATGCATTCATATACTGAACTGGTGTACAATATGCACTTGATCCTATCTATCATTACCTATAAAGTCTGTTCCAGATAATATGGGCTGAATCAGGTATAAACAGCATCTTAATTCATTAATATACATTATCAATCTAAGCATCATCTTCATCTGAAATACTTTTAACCTTAATCAATTCTAAATAAGTCTTCCTCTTCTGTTTGCACCTTCCACTATTTTTTTTTTTTGACAGCTCCAGTCACGGACAAAAGTCCAAATCAAGGCCAGGGCTTAATTGAAATATAGAGAGAATTATGAAATGGAGAGAGAAAAGACAAGGGAAAATATTTATGAATTTTGGAGAGTGAAAAACCTGTCTTTTGAAAAGTGCCAGGCCATAGTTATTGGGAAAGACATGAGAAGGTAGAGAGTTCCGAGGCTCAACGTGTAGAGAAAGAAGCAAGTATCAAAACGGCCCACCATCAAGTTGTTGAAAACAACACAATAATCATGTGATGCAGCAGATTCCTGTGTAATGTGTGGTCTAGCTAGTGATGTGTGCACACAACCAGCCAGCTGTCGGGAGCAAAATCCAAAGTAATACCTAAAGAAGAATGAAAGTGAACAAACATTGCGGTGTAGGTTACAGGGGTCAAGTTTGGAAGATAGCCTGGAACAGTTTCTACAGTGGATTGCTTTCGACTCAATTCTGTCAAATAAGGCTGCAGAGGTAGAAATACCCAAAAAAAGAGAACTGTACTCCATACAAAGATGAACCAATCCCTTGTATAAATAGAGCAACTGTTCAGAATAGAAGTTTCGAAATCTAAACAGGACACCCAGTTCCTTAAGATACAGACTTAGCTGTTCCTGTAATGTGGGGTTTCCAAGAAAGAGTGGATGTAACAGTAATACCAAGTTTTTTTTTTTTTTTTTTTTTTTTGCTTTGTCGCTGTCTCCCGCGTTTGCGCAAGGAAACAGACGAAAGAAATGGCCCAACCCACCCCCATACACATGCCTTGATTCAATCCACTGACAGCACGTCAACCCCGGTATACCACATCGCTCCAATTCACTCTATTCTTTGCCCTCCTTTCACCCTCCTGCATGTTCAGGCCCCGATCACACAAAATCTTTTTCACTCCATCTTTCCACCTCCAATTTGGTCTCCCTCTTCTCCTCGTTCCCTCCACCTCCGACACATATATCCTCTTGGTCAATCTTTCCTCACTCATTCTCTCCATGTGACCAAACCATTTCAAAACACCCTCTTCTGCTCTCTCAACCACGCTCTTTTTATTTCCACACATCTCTCTTACCCTTACGTTACTTACTCGATCAAAGGTGGAATTACAGAACCATCAAAGGGGAGATGAGAGAAGTGAGGAGTTTTCGATAGAGAGACGAGCAGAAACTGTGTCGTGGAGGCATTAACCTTTACAAGATTTTGTCTACCCCACTGAGATATCCTGTCCAAGTCTGAGTTTATTGAGGAAGCTGTGTCAAGATGAGATGCAGATTGAGCGATAGAAGAGGGAGCAGAATTGAAAGACATGGATGAATGCAGTGTTGAGTTGTCAGCATATGAATGCACTGGATTACTTGTGGGAGAGGAAATCATTAAAAAATAAGGAGAAAAAGTGTAAGGGACAGGACAGAACTTTGAGGGACATTGCTGGTGATGGAGAAAAGGGGGACAGTGATCCATCAACAACCACAGAGATAGAAAACGGCAATCTTAATTCTTATTATGTCAAGAAGAGCAATAAAGATGATACGAGAATTAAGAGAGCTGAATTACAGGGAAAGGGTAGTGGTCGTAAGTTTCCTACTCTGCTAGAGAAAAGAGTAGGGGTAACTTAATCGCAATCTTTAAGTTTTTAAAACATACTGATAGCATAGGCAAAGAACAGTTCTTTAAGAGGTATATACAGGAAATACAAGACTAGAGGACATAACATGAAATTAAGCAGAAAACATGCAAAGAAAGATATGAAAGAGTAATCTATATTTTAAGAGTGGTACATGAATGTAATGAAATTATTGAAAACATGGTAAATGCAGATAGTACACTGAAATATGAAAAGTTTTACTTTAGTAAAGAATTTTTAAGAGATGGGGCCCTACAAGTGCAAAACTCCCTCCCTGTATGTACAAATAATTTATTGCATTGCAAAGAGCAGGTGACGTCTTCTGTTGAGACATTTAAACTTGGCAAACTTGCTGGATCGAGAGCTCTTTTGGTGATATGGTGTGATCAATAGTGAATTACAATGTAGAATATTTTATAATGCAAGGACTATTTACACATTACAGATGCTCCTTGACTTATGATGGGGTTATGTTCCAATAAACCTATCGTAAGTTGGCTGCTTGTGAGCTAACACCGCCAGCTAGACCATGCAATACTCAGTAAGCTGCTGCATCAAATGATTATTGTATGACCATCAGCAACTCAAGGGTGGGCCATTCTGACAACAGCTTCTTTGCCTACACATCAAAGCTTTGGAACTCTCTACCTTCTCATGTCTTTAGTAATAACTATGACCTAGCACATTTCAAAAGACAGGGTTTTAACATTCTCAAAAATTCGGTAATACTTTCTCTCGTATTTTCCTTTTAATAATTCTCTC
Source organism: Panulirus ornatus (assembly GCF_036320965.1). NCBI lineage: Eukaryota > Metazoa > Arthropoda > Malacostraca > Decapoda > Palinuridae > Panulirus > Panulirus ornatus. The sequence continues at coordinate 18,127,284 of NC_092257.1, read as the reverse complement.
TCAATGATTCAATCTATGTTTCAATATGGACCCAGCCTTGATGTGGACTTATTTCTGTGACTGGAGCCTTAAGCATTAAAAAAAAAAAAAGATTAATTATGTTAGAGAGAAGCAGAAAAATGGGAAAAGTGCCAACTTTGAGGACAATTACATATCACTAAAAAGTGAATATAAAATCGTTTCACTTTTTTAACAGTTTACTGAAGCTGCTTTAACACTAAATACAAAGATTACAAAAGATTACACTGAGAGAAGAGGTTACATAAAGGGTGTACAGAGAAAGAAATACAAGACACAAGGAGGGAAAGAATAAATAAAAGCATAATCAATCCACTTACTGACGACAGCATTGTATTCATGGAGTTTAATACAAGCTGTGATTCAGGGGGCATGAAACCTCCATGACTCCCACTCCCACCACTTGCCATAGGAAGTACACCACTCTCCCCTGGGTTGACCATTGGGTTGTTGCTCATACCACCAACATGGCTAGACAGACAAAAAAGAAAATATTACATAATTAAATATAAATTACTTGACACATTCACTTTAAATATACTTTATACTTTACTTGAAACAGTCATTTTAAATAAAATGGCAGAGGCATTACTATCGACAGTATCATTTCTGTTTAAAAATAAGGTAAAAATAAACATACCAAAATGCTGCAAATAATATAAATGTAGAATTTCCCCATGGATATACAAAGCAACAGGAAGAAACAATTAGTATTTTACTCACAAAAATTGACATGATAATAAGAAATCTCTGTTCTCATTTGGAAAAATTGACATACTGTTATGCTGTCATTCCTCAGAGTTAAAATTGAATCATTCAACTATTCAGTATTGTGCCTAATTTGCCTTCATCTTAGCTGTGTTTTAATCAAATGATCATACTAAGCTCCAAAAGATCAGTCTACTCACCAACAGCTGATGAGCCATACATGGCACACAATACCTCTAGCAGCTGACTGCAAGTGTGCCATACACTGTATGGGGTTCTCAAAAATCTTATGCATAGCATTCAAGTGAGTAACAGTCAGAAAACATTTACTGGAATCTCAAAAAATTTTTGCATATCCTTGCCCAAACTTTCCCTCTTTGGCTACTCAGTATCCACTAAAATGCCAAGAAGAGTCAAACAAGAATGCACTACCAGGGCAAGAGGGGAAGCAGAGGAAAATCCGAATTACTGTGGAGATTTAATAAATGCCACAGACTGAAAGCTTAGACTACTGCTGGGATTTAAATTTCCTGCAGATGTTTGTTTCCATATTATACAAGGGTAATGAAAAGTTTAAAGAACAAAATATATGTATAAACACTGTGACCGTGATGTTCCTAAATGTGTACACCCATGTTTCCAGGTGCACCTCAGACTGAGCTTTTAATTGTAGAGACAATGGCGATGGCATGATTTATGCCTACATGTTGGGATCTGTCAATTTAAAAGTTGTACATCTATTTCAGTACCTGGATGTGGAGAAAGTAATGCTTTGTGGCTGAAGGTCAGATAGTCGAAGAGTTTTACACAGTTAGAGGAAATGGAGGAGAAATTTACATAACATAAAAGGAAACTTATCAAGAATAAAGATATTTGGAGCCAGGTGGCAACTAGAAAAAAATATTCATGATAAAGTGTGTCAAAAATTTAATAAATAGTAATAAAAGAAACACAAAACAATAATCACTCTAAAATAAACAAACAGCAAAATACATGAATGTGACAGCAATGCTGTCTACTGTTAACTGTGATATCAGAGGCAAGCCAGCTAATCTTTGAATTCTACAAGGCTAAGTTTACTTTTACAATTTTTCTTATATTATGTGCCTATCTTTGTAAAAGTAAAAGAAACTGTGATGTAGGAAAGGGAAGGAAACCCAAACCTATCACCAGACCTCACATAGATCTACAAATCTCAGTAAAATGGACCTCATGTACATAAATGATTCATACTTTTGTACCAACAATCAAATTTCAGCTGGTAGTGGCATGACAAGCTAAAGACCTCCTAGTCCAATAACTAAACAAGTCCTTCAGTTACCTCTCTGCCATGGTGAGGGAAGTGCAGATGTTACAATAGTTTGCTAAGTGTGCTCTTGATAACAGCAAGCGGTATTTGTTCACTGAAGATTAAGAGTATTGTGATTCACCTGAAAATCTACTTGAAATTGAAAAAGAGAAACAAGTGCAACAAAGCACCATATAAACGAGGTATTGACAGATGAGATATGGTGACACCTGGCCATTTAGCACTTAGAGCTAACCAAGCAATATATATATTGTTTCTCCAAGGAAAAGCTGAAACCTGTCTCAGTGTTTCCCTGTTATCTTATTCATATATGACAGTAATTCATTTCCTAAGGGAAAAATAAATTTTCTCTTTCTTGAAAAATATCCATTTTTCAGAAAGAGCGTGAATTTCTAATACCTGTTTAAGGAGCTGACTGTGAGGTAGAAGTTACTGAGGGGCATCTGAGTAAATATACATAAAAAAAATAGATAAACTGTATAAAGAATGGAAGTACAGGCATGGGAAAATACCAATACAGTATTCAAATTATTGAGAAATTAATAAATGCAGCACACTATTATGAGTATGAATGAGGCCACAAGTAAAAACTAATAATGGTGGAAAAATATTTTTCCTGGTGTATTTATATATAGTGTACATTAAGGAAATCTTTTTTTGGTTTGAGTATAATGGTAGAAAACTTTAAAACCACACAGTAAATGTGAACAAGACATACCCATACTGGTTGCTGCCACCACCGCCAGAACCTAAACTTTCTCTTCGCTGATAGCCGAGCATCCTGCAAAAATAATGACACATTTTACAAAACAGTAATATCTCTTATGATTATTACCAGACCAGAAAGAAGTGAATATGTTATCACCAACAACATTCAAAGCAGTGTGTTTTAGATACCTGATTTCACTGGGAATGAAACCATGGGAGATAAGGTTGGACATAGGGTGTGAGGGTAGGTCCTGGGAACACTGAGGAATGTGTAGAAAGGGCAGTATCTGGATGGGAAAAGATAGGCATGTCTGAAGGCTGAGTAGACCTGATTGTGTATGGAGGCAAGGCATGGGCTATAGATGAGAATGTATGGAAGACAGTGAATGTGTTAGAAATGGAATGACTGAGGGCAACATGTGGTGTTAGGAGGGTTGATAGAGTATGAAATATTAGGGTAAGAGAGAGGTGTAATGATAGGATGAGCATTGTTAAGAGAGCTAAAGAGGGGTGTACTAAAGTGGTGTGGACGGATAAAAAGAATGATTGATGGGAGGAGGGGACCAGAAAAAGGAGGACACAAAATATGAGATAGAAAGATACAGTGAATAAGATTGTGAGTGCTTGGGCTTGAACATAGAGGGTGAAAGGCATGCACGGTACAGAGTGGATTAGTGTACAGTTATGAATACAAGGAACCATATGCTGTCAATGAACTAAACCAGAGTATATGAAGCAGCCAGGGGAAACCAAAAAAAGGTTTGTGTTTCTGTTTGTGATAGGTGCCCTGTTGATGTGAAGCATTACAAATGCCAGCTAAAGAATGGATAAGAGAGAATGAGGCCTTTTCTTTGTTACTAGTGCTTCCTTGCTATTGTGAGTCATGGCAAACAAGTACGAAAAAAAATAATAATAACAGTAACAATAATAATAAAAACAATAATGGTAAAGCAAGTTTATTAGGTTTTGTGGTAAAGCAAGTTTATTAGGTTTTGCAGGATTGAGGAAATATTGGTTGGAATATGAGTTTGAATGGAGAAAAACTGGGGAAGTGAAATGTTTTAAGATATCTGGTAGTGGACATGTTAGTAAAAGGAACTACGAAGGCAGAAGTCAGTCATAAGGTGGATGAGAGGGCAAAGGTTATGGTAGCATAAGGTGGATGAGAGGGCAAAGGTTCTGGTAGCACTGAAGAATATGTGGAAAGAGAGAGCATTTTTTGGGTGGGCAAAAATGGATTTGTTTAAAGGTATAGTAGTCACAACAGCCTCATATAGATTTGAGGCATGGGCTACAGATAAGGCTGTGCAGAAGGTGGTGGATGTGTTTCAAATGAAATATTTGAAGACATGGTGTGAAATGGTTTGATCGAGTAAGTAACAATAAGGTAGGAGAGAAGTGTGGTTATAAAAGAGTATGGAGTTGAAGAGGGTGTATTTAAATGGTATGGACATATGGATGGGGTTGTTAGGGAGGTAAATGCAAGAGTTTTGGAAAGAGGGGCAAGTATGAAGTCTGTTGGGGATGAGAGAGCTTGGGAAGTGAGTCAGTTGTTGTTCGCTGATGATACAGCGCTGGTGGCGGATTCATGTGAGAAACTGCAGAAGCTGGTGACGGAGTTTGGTAAAGTGTGTGGAAGAAGAAAGTTAAGAGTAAATGTCAATAAGAGCAAGGTTATTAGGTACAGTAGGGTTGAGGGTCAAGTCAATTGGGAGGTGAGTTTGAATGGTGAGAGGCTGGAGGAAGTGAAGTGTTTTAGATATCTGGGAGTGGATCTGTCAGCAGATGGAACCATGGAAGCGGAAGTGGATCATAGGGTGGGGGAGGGGGCGAAAATTTTGGGAGCCTTGAAAAATGTGTGGAAGTCGAGAACATTATCCCGGAAAGCAAAAATGGGTATGTTTGAAGGAATAGTGGTTCCAACAATGTTGTATGGTTGCGAGGCGTGGGCTATGGATAGAGTTGTGCGCAGGAGGATGGATGTGCTGGAAATGAGATGTTTGAGGACAATGTGTGGTGTGAGGTGGTTTGATCGAGTAAGTAACGTAAGGGTAAGAGGGATGTGTGGAAATAAAAAGAGCGTAGTTGAGAGAGCAGAAGAGGGTGTTTTGAAGTGGTTTGGGCACATGGAGAGAATGAGTGAGGAAAGATTGACCAAGAGGATATATGTGTCGGAGGTGGAGGGAACGAGGAGAAGAGGGAGACCAAATTGGAGGTGGAAAGATGGAGTGAAAAGGATTTTGTGTGATCGGGGCCTGAACATGCAGGAGGGTGAAAGGAGGGCAAGGAATAGAGTGAATTGGAGCGATGTGGTATACAGGGGTTGACGTGCTGTCAGTGGATTGAATCAAGGCATGTGAAGCGTCTGGGGTAAACCATGGAAAGCTGTGTAGGTATGTATATTGCGTGTGTGGACGTGTGTATGTACATGTGTATGGGGGGGGTTGGGCCATTTCTTTCGTCTGTTTCCTTGCGCTACCTCGCAAACGCGGGAGACAGCGACAAAGTATAAAAAAAAAAAAAAAAAAAAAAAATATGGAGAAAAGTAAGGAGAGGATATATGTGTCAAAAGTGGTGATCAAAAAAAAAAAAAAAAAAAAAGGAGACAAAACTGACAATGGAAAGATGGAGTGAAAAAGACTCTGAGTGCTTGGGGTTTAAACTTGCATAAGGATGAAAGGCATCCACAGGATAGAGTGAATTAGAGTATATGGTATACAGGGGATGGCATGCTGTCAATTGTAAGAATTCCAGTGATGACAAAGCCATTTCTTTTTCTACAGTTTTTCACCTGTACATCTGTCTTCTACAATATTACCCAACTATTTGTTCTGGAATGGTGCTGAATCTTTTTGTTTAAAATTAAACTTTGCTTTACTAGCTCATCTAAAAACACAACTTGGGCAATCTGAATGGAATATCTTACATTATTCTCATACATTTTGGTATATTTCAAGGTTCTGTACTATCAAAAAATATATACAAAAGGCAATAACCTGTAGGTAGCAGCTGGTAGGCAGCCAACAATCAGGGAGGTATATTACCAGTATTACCTGCCTGGGTATCAGGAGAGTTAGTGACATCTGCTTAGTGAGCCAGCACTTTGGTGGTTGTCAAGTGGCACTTCTCTGACCCTCATAGCTGTCTTTTCTTTCTGTCTCACTAACATGGGGACTACTGGCATTCTGTCCACAAACATACAATCTCTCCTTGTCATACTTGAGAATGCTCAACTCAAGCAGCTCATTCTTTGTAACTAGATTTTCCTGCAGGGAGCATTATGTGCTAGCCTTGCCTTTTGGCAAAATGGTAGGAGCAGTAGATAGATGTAGCAGGTAGGAACGTATAGGCAGGACCATATGGTAGAAACATGAGGTAAAGGTAGTAGGTATGAGCATTAGATAGAAGTAGTCATTAGGAACATTAGGTAGGAGCCTCTGCAAAGACTTCGCTAGAGTTGCCCTCTGCCAGCAGCCTGTTAAGGGTGAGGCACTGAAGGCTAAGAAGCAGCACTGTAGTTCTTTAGTTATGAAGACTCTATTGCTGTGGCCATCCCTTTGAGAAAGTTCCAATCGGAACAGGTGTCAAAGATATAGATAGACAGAATAACCTGTTACTATAACAAAAATTGATGTATTAAAAAAGGCAATAAACCAGTATTAGAACAAAATAAATCACTTTACAGCACTTTGTACAGTACTAAAATTGTAATCTGCAAAAGCCCTGGCAATCTCTGATTACTTGGCATGCACCAGGATGTGTGTGCATACATCCACATGAGTAAAGGCATGGTACATGTAAAGTCTGCAACGAAAGTTAAGGCATGAGCTGAAAATAAGAAATTTTCTATGGGCAAGTGCCGTAAAAAAAAATGCAATCAACACAACATAATTAATATTTTGTTATATTCTATTCAACTTGATGCAGTCCTGTAGCCTGCTGGAACACCATCAGCAAGATTCTTGAGTAGTTCAGGGGAAAGGCTGCCCCACTGCTGCTTAATTGCTGCCTCAAGCTTTGGAACAGAAGATATATCCATATCATGTACTGGTTGCTCCACAATGTACCACAAGTCTACAAAAATAATTCAACCCACTATCATTCAGCCCATGTAACAGACCTAGCAGTGTGGCAGGAAGCCCCATTCTGCATGAATATTTTTGCATTTGCACCTTCAATTGAATCAGGTAAATGGACAGTAAGTAAATTTCACATTACCAAATCACCAACACCACAGAAGCTGAAACAGCCCGAAACCATATGGGAAGCAAAATGTTTTAATGTCTTTTCTGTGTAATGTGGAAGGTGCAGGTCCAAGAGGGGTGGCCTGTACACCCTCCCTTTCGTGTTTCCAGTCACAGTAACTATTGACTCATCACCCCAAAATATGGTTCTTCACATTTCCTGGTTCTTAACACCATATTTCTTGCAAAATTTCATTTGTCTACACCTCTAAGTGGCAGTCAGTAGAGGTTTACATCAGGCATGAAAATTACAAATTCCCAAGTTACTATGAAGTGAGACATGTGCAAGCAAGTTACAGTTCTTCTGCTTGATTTCATGTGCTGTGAGGGATGGGCAGGCCTAAACTTGTCTTGCAATCCCTTTATGGGTCCTACAAAATTGAGATGAGAAGACAGTAAAACAGGCTTCCCCTATTCTTTAAATGCTTCACCAACCTCTGAAAACTTAGCAGGCATACATCCATCTACTCAACAATATATTTCATATCATTCGCTACTATGTATAAAGCTAAACTGCTGCATTGTAACTCTCCTGGACATTGAGGAATGACACTAAAGCAGACAAATATGGAGAAAAAACAAAAATACCCAACAAGCAGAGAGAAACAAAACAGACAGGTGCTTCACAGTTTCTAAACACAACTGATGACTATGGTGCAATATCACATTACTGCCAAACATATGACTAGTGCTGTCTTTGCATGACTTAACAAATCACACTGGCCGAGGTCTCTATGAGAGACATGACACTATTTCCACTATAACTTAAGTCAATGGCCCTCTCTCCCCTTAAATTCTGGCACAGACTGTAGACAAGGTTAAGAAGACAGAACAACATGAGTGTAAAACACTCTCCCCAAAAAACACAAACAGTAATCACCAATATATGTATTTCAGTGTTTGGAGAGACCCATAATGAGGTGTCAAAATCAATGAAAATCATGTGATTGAATTCTTTCCAGTTAGTTAGACTCTAGTACAATTGCAAGATCACTTTAAAAGACATTCAATTGTCAGGAAAAAATTCTTGAACTGACATTGAGTTTCACAGAAGACAGACACTGCCAACTAAAGCAATCTATGTAAAAATCTAGAAAAGATAAACCACTTTTATAAGTTTGATATCTTAGTTTGTCTTTTATAGAATCAATGTTACTGTTATATGGAATTTTATAAAGTGTGGTATTGTGGCTTGCTTAACACCTTCCAAAACTATCTTCCAATTTTAATTCAAATGTTGGTAGAAGGGTCATGAGGGAAATGTGGTGACAAATACTGATAACATAATACTGCAAAATGTAGTCATCAGAGAATATGCAAGTTGTATGATTGCAAAACCTCCTCAATAATGTTCACATTCTTATAAAAAAAAGATATAAAGTACTTTATTCATCTCTGCCATGTTTTTTTTCATTGGGATGGGAATGCAAAGAAAGAGTTCACATGTCTAAAGAGACAAAAAAATCTGACCCTGTACATGAGAAACCCCATAAGAATTAACTTGAGCCCTAAATTTAAGTAGCCATCTGAACTCATCCAATGTATTTATAAAACTCACATTAAGCTGGATTAAAATATTATGATGTCTGGCACCAATCAATGGAATGAATAAGAAATATAATAAATATTTCTACACTCCTTCCTCCAGTTTGCTTACAATTTGCAAGATTTCTATGAAATGTTATGAATGCATCATTTACAGTTATATAATGATTTTGAGTGATTTTATCCCCCATAACTCCCCTATACTTCAAAAACCATGTCCACTTCATGAATACATAAAACTGATGGAGCTACACCTAAAACCCCTCCTTCCTAAATCATCATCTCTACAATTATAAAGATGTACTGGAAGAAATCTTGGCTGATTTCTACTATAATCCACATAGCTGGCGTGTGTTTCTAGAAAGTTACCATAATCTAACCTAACCCTTATTAAATTGATATCTGTGTGTAAAACAGTTCTATTAATTCAAACTCAGCTAAAGACACCACTTTCGTGGTTAAATTTGTTGCCTAGTATTGTAAAGAATTAGTCTCTTATAATTCTAAAACATTATTAACATCCATACTAGAGGACACAAAATCTCTGTAACGTATGCCTTAGGGACACAGATTTTAATCTATTATAACTAACAAAAATTATATTACACTATTGATTTCACTTTGTTGCTACTATAAATTTGGAGAGGCTCATATACATATCTTTTCTTTATATTTGCTCATATTATTGGGAATAAAAGCAAAATCAAAAGACCTGACAACCTATTACACTCCAATTAAACAATGTTCAAAAAAAGGAAAAAACTCTCAACATGAAATGTAAACGTCCGAATCTATTCCAAGTGAAATCCTTTACGATTTTCCTTCATGCATGTGAATAACCAACAGCATGACATCTAAATCACACTTTCGTCCAACAATCATGATGTCATTACCTTCAGAACTCCAAGCCGTAGCGAAATACGGGTCAGTTCTTCAAGGTTCTCCTTTCAGGAGCCGATAAATGAAAAATCTCTCAACACAACACTGGCACAATGGCGGCGTCGGCAAAACAAACTACTCTTTCTGCTACTAAGCTATGGTGAGTATAAATGTTTTGTGTATCCTGTCGTTACCCATCTCATTTTTCACTTCATTTTACCATATGAGTGGGAAAAAAAGTGTACCGAAAACACAATGGAGACGGCACACATCACTGGGTTAAGCCAATGTGTAACAAGTAACCCGAATATAAAATGAGAGAACACCTGTTTGGTGGAGTTTGATTTACAATTTACAATGAGTTTCTCTTTCCTGTACAGAACAGGCTAACTCTGGTCAAGTCGGCCAAAACTTCGAATCAGATTTAGCATGCATGATGAATACACTTAAAAATATATCCAAATGCTGAAGAGGCTGACAATGAGTCCCGTTACATGTTACTTAACAAATTTCATAAGTTTCATCCAAAGATTATTATAGTCTTTGGTCTCATTTAACACCGGGATGTTAGCAGGGACCTGAAGTGGTGTAGTGTTTAACGTCGCTAATTATGATTCAGTCCCGTACCCACCACAGTCCGAATCAAGGGGGCTGCATTCGGCCCACAACCAACTTAGGTGTTCATCCTCCCCTTGGGACTAGTAGATAAGTGGGTACCTCGCTTAGCCTGGTATATGTGATTGCTATTGAGATAGTTTTACACGTGTTTAGTGGGTGTTCTGGTTGGTTTGTGGGAGTGGTATAGCTGAGAAAGGGGCAAGGAAACATGTTAAACAACAATAGAGGAAAGTGACTGGTTCTCAGTGAATGTAGGTTTGCGGCAGGGGTGTGTGATGTCTCCATGGTTGTTTAATTTGTTTATGGACAGGGTTGTTAGGGAGGTGAATGCAAGAGTTTTGGAAAGAGGGGCAAGTATGAAGTCTGTTGGGGATGAGAGAGCTTGGGAAGTGAGTCAGTTGTTGTTCGCTGATGATACAGCGCTGGTGGCTGATTCATGTGAGAAACTGCAGAAGCTGGTGACTGAGTTTGGTAAAGTGTGTGAAAGAAGAAAGTTAAGAGTAAATGTGAATAAGAGCAAGGTTATTAGGTACAGTAGGGTTGAGGGTCAAGTCAATTGGGAGGTGAGTTTGAATGGAGAAAAACTGGAGGAAGTGAAGTGTTTTAGATATCTGGGAGTGGATCTGGCAGCGGATGGAACCATGGAAGCGGAAGTGGATCATAGGGTGGGGGAGGGGGCGAAAATTCTGGGAGCCTTGAAGAATGTGTGGAAGTCGAGAACATTATCTCGGAAAGCAAAAATGGGTATGTTTGAAGGAATACAATGTTGTATGGTTGCGAGGCGTGGGCTATGGATAGAGTTGTGCGCAGGAGGATGGATGTGCTGGAAATGAGATGTTTGAGGACAATGTGTGGTGTGAGGTGGTTTGATCAAGTAAGTAACGTAAGGGTGAGAGAGATGTGTGGAAATAAAAAGAGCGTGGTTGAGAGAGCAGAAGAGGGTGTTTTGAAATGGTTTGGGCACATGGAGAGAATGAGTGAGGAAAGATTGACCAAGAGGATATATGTGTCGGAGGTGGAGGGAACGAGGAGAAGAGGGAGACCAAATTGGAGGTGGAAAGATGGAGTGAAAAAGATTTTGTGTGATCGGGACCTGAACATGCAGGAGGGTGAAAGGAGGGCAAGGAATAGAGTGAATTGGAGCGGTGTGGTGTACCGGGGTTGACGTGCTGTCAGTGGATTGAATCGGGGCATGTGAAGCGTCTGGGGTAAACCATGGAAAGCTGTGTAGGTATGTATATTTGCGTGTGTGGACGTATGTATATACATGTGTATGGGGGTGGGTCGGGCCATTTCTTTCGTCTGTTTCCTTGCGCTACCTCGCAAACGCGGGAGACAGCGACAAAGCAAAAAAAAAAAAAAATATATATATATATACATAAATGCCCATACATGCACATATACATACATATACATTTCAACGTATACATACATATACATACACAGACATATACATATTTACTTAATTGCTGTTTCCTGCATCAGCAAGGTAGTGGCAGGAAATGGACAAAGAATGGCCCAGCCACTTGCACTGCACACACACAGGAAGGATGGAAGGATGGAGTGAAAAAGATTTTGAGCGATCGGGGCCTGAACATACAGGAGGGTGAAAGGCGTGCAAGGAATAGAGTGAATTGGAACGATGTAGTAAACCAGGGTCGACGTGCTGTCAATGGATTGAACCAGGACTTGTGAAGCGTCTGGGGTAAACCATGGAAAGTTTTGTGGGGCCTGGATGTTGAAAGGGAGCTGTGGTTTCGGTGTATTAGACATGACAGCTAGAGACTGGGTGTAAATGAATGTGGGCTTTGTTGCCTTTTCCTAGCACTACCTCGGGTGCGCGTGTGAGGGTGGGGAGGGGGTGCGTTCACCTCCCTAACAACCCCATCCATAAGCAAATCAAAAGACCTGACAACCTATTACACTCCAATTAAACAATGTTCAAAAAAAGGAAAAAACTCTCAACATGAAATGTAAACGTCCGAATCTATTCCAAGTGAAATCCTTTACGATTTTCCTTCATGCATGTGAATAACCAACAGCATGACATCTAAATCACACTTTCGTCCAACAATCATGATGTCATTACCTTCAGAACTCCAAGCCGTAGCGAAATACGGGTCAGTTCTTCAAGGTTCTCCTTTCAGGAGCCGATAAATGAAAAATCTCTCAACACAACACTGGCACAATGGCGGCGTCGGCAAAACAAACTACTCTTTCTGCTACTAAGCTATGGTGAGTATAAATGTTTTGTGTATCCTGTCGTTACCCATCTCATTTTTCACTTCATTTTACCATATGAGTGGGAAAAAAAGTGTACCGAAAACACAATGGAGACGGCACACATCACTGGGTTAAGCCAATGTGTAACAAGTAACCCGAATATAAAATGAGAGAACACCTGTTTGGTGGAGTTTGATTTACAATTTACAATGAGTTTCTCTTTCCTGTACAGAACAGGCTAACTCTGGTCAAGTCGGCCAAAACTTCGAATCAGATTTAGCATGCATGATGAATACACTTAAAAATATATCCAAATGCTGAAGAGGCTGACAATGAGTCCCGTTACATGTTACTTAACAAATTTCATAAGTTTCATCCAAAGATTATTATAGTCTTTGGTCTCATTTAACACCGGGATGTTAGCAGGGACCTGAAGTGGTGTAGTGTTTAACGTCGCTAATTATGATTCAGTCCCGTACCCACCACAGTCCGAATCAAGGGGGCTGCATTCGGCCCACAACCAACTTAGGTGTTCATCCTCCCCTTGGGACTAGTAGATAAGTGGGTACCTCGCTTAGCCTGGTATATGTGATTGCTATTGAGATAGTTTTACACGTGTTTAGTGGGTGTTCTGGTTGGTTTGTGGGAGTGGTATAGCTGAGAAAGGGGCAAGGAAACATGTTAAACAACAATAGAGGAAAGTGACTGGTTCTCAGTGAATGTAGGTTTGCGGCAGGGGTGTGTGATGTCTCCATGGTTGTTTAATTTGTTTATGGACAGGGTTGTTAGGGAGGTGAATGCAAGAGTTTTGGAAAGAGGGGCAAGTATGAAGTCTGTTGGGGATGAGAGAGCTTGGGAAGTGAGTCAGTTGTTGTTCGCTGATGATACAGCGCTGGTGGCTGATTCATGTGAGAAACTGCAGAAGCTGGTGACTGAGTTTGGTAAAGTGTGTGAAAGAAGAAAGTTAAGAGTAAATGTGAATAAGAGCAAGGTTATTAGGTACAGTAGGGTTGAGGGTCAAGTCAATTGGGAGGTGAGTTTGAATGGAGAAAAACTGGAGGAAGTGAAGTGTTTTAGATATCTGGGAGTGGATCTGGCAGCGGATGGAACCATGGAAGCGGAAGTGGATCATAGGGTGGGGGAGGGGGCGAAAATTCTGGGAGCCTTGAAGAATGTGTGGAAGTCGAGAACATTATCTCGGAAAGCAAAAATGGGTATGTTTGAAGGAATACAATGTTGTATGGTTGCGAGGCGTGGGCTATGGATAGAGTTGTGCGCAGGAGGATGGATGTGCTGGAAATGAGATGTTTGAGGACAATGTGTGGTGTGAGGTGGTTTGATCGAGTAAGTAACGTAAGGGTGAGAGAGATGTGTGGAAATAAAAAGAGCGTGGTTGAGAGAGCAGAAGAGGGTGTTTTGAAATGGTTTGGGCACATGGAGAGAATGAGTGAGGAAAGATTGACCAAGAGGATATATGTGTCGGAGGTGGAGGGAACGAGGAGAAGAGGGAGACCAAATTGGAGGTGGAAAGATGGAGTGAAAAAGATTTTGAGCGATCGGGGCCTGAACATACAGGAGGGTGAAAGGCGTGCAAGGAATAGAGTGAATTGGAACGATGTAGTAAACCAGGGTCGACGTGCTGTCAATGGATTGAACCAGGACTTGTGAAGCGTCTGGGGTAAACCATGGAAAGTTTTGTGGGCCTGGATGTTGAAAGGGAGCTGTGGTTTCGGTGTATTAGACATGACAGCTAGAGACTGGGTGTAAATGAATGTGGGCTTTGTTGCCTTTTCCTAGCACTACCTCGGGTGCGCGTGTGAGGGTGGGGGAGGGGGTGCGTTCACCTCCCTAACAACCCCATCCATAAGCAAATCAAAAGACCTGACAACCTATTACACTCCAATTAAACAATGTTCAAAAAAAGGAAAAAACTCTCAACATGAAATGTAAACGTCCGAATCTATTCCAAGTGAAATCCTTTACGATTTTCCTTCATGCATGTGAATAACCAACAGCATGACATCTAAATCACACTTTCGTCCAACAATCATGATGTCATTACCTTCAGAACTCCAAGCCGTAGCGAAATACGGGTCAGTTCTTCAAGGTTCTCCTTTCAGGAGCCGATAAATGAAAAATCTCTCAACACAACACTGGCACAATGGCGGCGTCGGCAAAACAAACTACTCTTTCTGCTACTAAGCTATGGTGAGTATAAATGTTTTGTGTATCCTGTCGTTACCCATCTCATTTTTCACTTCATTTTACCATATGAGTGGGAAAAAAAGTGTACCGAAAACACAATGGAGACGGCACACATCACTGGGTTAAGCCAATGTGTAACAAGTAACCCGAATATAAAATGAGAGAACACCTGTTTGGTGGAGTTTGATTTACAATTAACAATGAGTTTCTCTTTCCTGTACAGAATAGGCTAACTCTGGTCAAGTCGGCCAAAACTTCGAATCAGATTTAGCATGCATGATGAATACACTTAAAAATATATCCAAATGCTGAAGAGGCTGACAATGAGTCCTGTTACATGTTACTTAACAAATTTCATAAGTTTCATCCAAAGATTATTATAGTCTTTGGTCTCATTTAACACCGGGATGTTAGCAGGGACCTGAAGTGGTGTAGTGTTTAACGTCGCTAATTATAATTCAGTCCCGTACCCACCACAGTCCGAATCAAGGGGGCTGCATTCGGCCCACAACCAACTTAGGTGTTCATCCTCCCCTTGGGACTAGTAGATAAGTGGGTACCTCGCTTAGCCTGGTATATGTGATTGCTATTGAGATAGTTTTACACGTGTTTAGTGGGTGTTCTGGTTGGTTTGTGGGAGTGGTATAGCTGAGAAAGGGGCAAGGAAACATGTTAAACAACAATAGAGGAAAGTGACTGGTTCTCAGTGAATGTAGGTTTGCGGCAGGGGTGTGTGATGTCTCCATGGTTGTTTAATTTGTTTATGGACAGGGTTGTTAGGGAGGTGAATGCAAGAGTTTTGGAAAGAGGGGCAAGTATGAAGTCTGTTGGGGATGAGAGAGCTTGGGAAGTGAGTCAGTTGTTGTTCGCTGATGATACAGCGCTGGTGGCTGATTCATGTGAGAAACTGCAGAAGCTGGTGACTGAGTTTGGTAAAGTGTGTGAAAGAAGAAAGTTAAGAGTAAATGTGAATAAGAGCAAGGTTATTAGGTACAGTAGGGTTGAGGGTCAAGTCAATTGGGAGGTGAGTTTGAATGGAGAAAAACTGGAGGAAGTGAAGTGTTTTAGATATCTGGGAGTGGATCTGGCAGCGGATGGAACCATGGAAGCGGAAGTGGATCATAGGGTGGGGGAGGGGGCGAAAATTCTGGGAGCCTTGAAGAATGTGTGGAAGTCGAGAACATTATCTCGGAAAGCAAAAATGGGTATGTTTGAAGGAATAGTGGTTCCAACAATGTTGTATGGTTGCGAGGCGTGGGCTATGGATAGAGTTGTGCGCAGGAGGATGGATGTGCTGGAAATGAGATGTTTGAGGACAATGTGTGGTGTGAGGTGGTTTGATCGAGTAAGTAACGTAAGGGTAAGAGAGATGTGTGGAAATAAAAAGAGCGTGGTTGAGAGAGCAGAAGAGGGTGTTTTGAAATGGTTTGGGCACATGGAGAGAATGAGTGAGGAAAGATTGACCAAGAGGATATATGTGTCGGAGGTGGAGGGAACGAGGAGAAGAGGGAGACCAAATTGGAGGTGGAAGGATGGAGTGAAAAAGATTTTGAGCGATCGGGGCCTGAACATACAGGAGGGTGAAAGGCGTGCAAGGAATAGAGTGAATTGGAACGATGTAGTAAACCAGGGTCGACGTGCTGTCAATGGATTGAACCAGGACTTGTGAAGCGTCTGGGGTAAACCATGGAAAGTTTTGTGGGGCCTGGATGTTGAAAGGGAGCTGTGGTTTCGGTGTATTAGACATGACAGCTAGAGACTGGGTGTAAATGAATGTGGGCTTTGTTGCCTTTTCCTAGCACTACCTCGGGTGCGCGTGTGAGGGTGGGGAGGGGGTGCGTTCACCTCCCTAACAACCCCATCCATAAGCAAATCAAACAACCATGGAGACATCATGCACCCTTGCTGCGACTAAAAGGGAAGGGAGCGGGGGGCTGGAAATCCTCCCCTCTCGTTTTTAGTTTTCCTCATGAAGGAACAGAGGAGGGGGCCAAGTGGGGATGTTCCCTCAAAGGCTCAGTCCTCTGTTATTAACGCTAACTCGCTAATGCGGGAAATGGCGAATAGTTTAAAAGAAAAGGAAAAATATATATATATATATATATATATATATATATATATATATATATATATATTATATATATATATATACATAAATGCCCATACTTGCACACACACACACACATATATATATATATATATATATACATATACATACCAACATATACGTACAAAACATACACATACACAGACATATACATATATACATATTCATATTTGCTTACCTTCATCCATTCCTGGCACTACCCTCCCTCCCCATGGAGATAAAAAAAGAAATCACTAACCCCCCCTTAGGGATGTGGAATAAAATAGCTACCCATCGACAGGGTGGCAGAGAATCCTTTTCTGCTGTCCTGTTACTTTCTGAGAATGATTACAGGATGGAGAAAAGCGAGGAATTTTCCTCCAAGGCACAGTCACCTGTCCCTGAGGCTCCCTCACAAAGGTGAGAGACAGATAATAGGTATGACATACACCCATCAGGAGGTACTCTTCTCTGGCATGTGAAACTTACACTTTTTTATACATTCTGGACACTAGTCATCTCTCAAACATTACAAACACCAATTCATCACGTCAGAAGACCCTTCATGCCCAAGGAACAATTCCCATGATAAAAACACTGAACACTTACTCCTTAACTGTCCTGCACTCACCTTACATGGCCACACACATAAATTCACAATATTTCTCTGTCTGTTGTCATGCCGGGTGGACATGGTCAGCTAACAAGAGCCCTAAAGAAGGGTATCCTGTAGGCAGGAAAGTAGTTCTGGAAGAATATTTATCTACTTTTTTTTTCATACCTGTTTGCAGTTCCCTGCTTTAACAAGGTAGCAATAAGAACAGATAAATGAGCCTTAGAGGAAAAATCCTCTGTATCCTTTCACTGTTCCTACTTTTTTTTTTTTTTATCAGTACACAGGTGCTTGTCCATATACTTGTGAGGTAGCATCAGGAATACACAAAAAATGGCTTCTTTGCATAACTCCACTCTAAAGCTGTCAAATATAAATCACTGGAACCACAGCCCACTATCCAACAGTCATGTACCAAAAACTATTCCATGGTTTACCCTAAGTGCATCATATGCCATGTTAAAGCACATTTCCCATCCCCATCAACCACACTGGTTCAATTCATTTTCTCCTGAACATGTTGCTCATTCTCCCAAATGTTCACATTAGGATCCCATAGAGCCCATTGCTCACCATCCTTCTATTTCCTTCTTGGTCTCCAACTTCCCCTTCCTCTTTGCACTTCTGGTATGTAGTTCCTCTGTCAGTCTTTCTTTGCTCTTCCTCTCCAGGAGTCTGAATCATTTAAACACAACCTAGTCAGCTCTCTCAATCAGACTGCACTCACTACACCATCTTACCCTGTTATTCCTGACAAGATCAACCTACCTCAATCCATATTCCTCCAGAATTTCCTTTGCAGCAAGTCCATCACCTTCTATTCTTTTGCATTTACAGCCTAATAATCACATCCAAAGAATACTTCTGGGAGTTCTTTACATTCAAACACACCCATCTTTTTCCTAAGAGATATAAATATCTTTCTCCATACCTAAAATCTTTGCCCTCTCTCATACACTATGACTCACCTTAGCCTCCATGGTGCTATCTTCTGCCAAGTTCAATTTCAGGTACCGAAAGCACTCCACTTCCTCCAGGTCTTCCCCGTTTAGATTTACTCCTAAATCATCTTATCTAATCTCACTGCAGCATCTCTTTACCTTTTGTTCATATTTGCTCTCAACCTCCTTTCACACTTTCTCAAACTCTTGTCACCAGTTCTGGAGTTACTTTTATGTCTGCTATCATATTTCTTTAAAAAATAAAGAAGTGTAAAATGCATTTAGTGATGAGCCATGTATTCTGGGGAAACTTTAACAACCACTTTCCCTGATTCACTAAAAGTCCTTACATCTAACTCAAATTTCTTCAGAATTCTCTGCCTCCTGTTTGGTTTCTAGAGTTGCATCCTTTTCATCTTCAAAACTGATAGCTTCCTTTCACTTTCCTCCTTCAGCTTCAACAATTTTTCCTCTTGGTTACCACTACAGAGAAAGAAATTAGATTCATTAATGAAGAATTCCTGATCCACGGGAATTAGATATACTTCTTGAAAATGTACTGGCAAGGACCCTCTACAGCCTCATATTCATGAAGAGGCAGCAGCATACGCTTCTATCTCTACATCTCCAATGCCTGTTCCTTTTGGGAACTCCCTCAAGGGGGTGGCCATTGCAAAAGTCTCCATTACTGGTGAACTCCTACACTGCTTCTAAGCCTTCAGTGCCTCACCCTTAACAGGCCATTGGCAGAGGTCACCTCTTAAGTAACATTTTCAGAGGCTCCTACCTAATGTTTCTACCTACTACTACCTAATGTACATGCCTAATGTTCCAACATACTATCTCTACCTAATATTCCTGGCAAATAGTTCTACCTACTATTTCTATCTATGGGTCCAACCATTTTGCCAAAACACAAAAATACAGGAATTTCAAGATTAATGGAAAGTGTTTTTCTTTTTACATCAAAGATTGTGTTAACAGAATGCAGAAAACAAAAATTAGAAGTAAGTCTGGCAAATGCTCAACTGTAATTATGAGAATAAGTATCATGTAAGCATCTAGCAAATTCCACAACTCAGTCATGCTCAATGTTGTCAGATTTATGCTTGTCATAAAGTAGAATTTTTTAATGTTTTGTATAATTTTGCATGAAATCTGCAGTCATTTTTCTATTATGATTCATTCAAAACTAACTTAATCACAAAGGTGACAGTAATCATCTGAGGAGAGTCCTAAGAGTGTGTGCATCAGCCTACCAGCCAGCCAGGAAAGCAATCTCTTTTTATTCTTCTCTGGTTGTTGTTTAGCCCAACTTTTAGTGCTTCCCAATCTTATCTACATATTACACTTTCAGAAAAAAAATGAAAAATATTGTAACTAAATATTATTTATTGCTACATCAAGAGTGCATGGTAAATAATTAATAAAATTCAAGACAATTGTTATAAAATGAAAAAGAATATTTTGTCTTATAATCCATGCCTTAAATCATTATTACATCCTCCTTATTATCCAATCTCTTCTAACACACTCCTAAGATGAAAACAACTGACTACAGCAACTCTTTACACTAAAACAGACGCACAATATCCAGGTCTTCACCACCTCACTCATCACCACCCACCTCACACAGCTCCAGAATAAAAGTACTGACCTAAAAAAAAAAAAAAAGCAAGTTCTTGATTAAATCACACAAAAACTGAATCAGAGTACATTATTAAGAAAAATATTGTAACACAAATATAGATGGTACAGTAGTGTACAGTTCAGAAAGATTTCAGTCCAGGGAGGTACGACACATGTTACCCAGAGAATGATATGGTAAACTGTATTCTTTAAATTCTTTTTTCTACACATTTTCTTCATTATTTTCTTAACTAATGTATGAACTAATGGTTATCTACATATTCAGATAGAAATAAAAGAAAAACTTACCCAGCACCAAGGTTCACATCACTAGTTTTTATAACTCACAGCTTTAACTAACCGAATGATATGGTAAATCATATTTTTTAAAATTCTTATATGCAATTCTCTTCAGTAGATTTATGACTCACACCCAAAAAATCAATAACACAGAGAAAAATACCAAGAAATATACTGTAACAGAAATATGGGCTGTGCAACAGCTTAAAACATTTCCAGTTTAGAGAGGGAAGGGCAGAGAAGTTGTTTCATAATTCAAAATGTATACTTTACCCAGTGTATAACAATGGTAAAGTGTATTCTTTTTACACAGAGAGAAAGAGTACTAGAAGGAGAGTAATGGAAGAATACATGGAATGGTGTATGCAAGGAAAGTATGTACGGACAGGGATAAGCAGACTCTGGCTATGGTCACCCACTTGTTGGGAGTTCCTGGAGCAATCCATTGACAGCACGTCGACACCGGTATACCACATCGTTCCAATTCACTCTATTCCATGCACGACTTTCACCCTCCTGGATGCTCAGGCCTTAATTGCTCAAAATCTTTTTCACTCCATCCTTCCACCTCCAATTTGGTCTCCTACTTCTTGTTCCCTCCACCTCTGACACATGTATCCTCTTTGTCAATCTTTCCTCACTCATTCTCTCCATGTGACCAAACCATTTCCATACACCCTCTTCTGCTCTCTCAACCACACTCTTTTTATTACAACACATCTCTCTTACCCTTTCATTGCTTACTTGATCAAACCACCTCACACCACATATTGTCCTCAAACATTTCATTTCCAACACATCCATCCTACTCTGCACAACCTTATCTATATAGCCCATGCCTCACAACCATATAACATTGTTGGAACCACTATTCCCTCAAACATACCCATTTTTGCTCTCCAAGATAACATTCTTGCCTTCCACACATTCTTTAATGCTCCCAGAACCTTCACCCCCTCCCCCACCCTGTGACTCACTTCCATGGTTCCATCCGCTGCTAAATTCACTCCCAGATATCCATAACACTTCACTTCCTCCAGTTTTTCTCCATTCAAACTTACTTCCTAATTAACTTGTCCCTAAACCGTATTTAACCTAATAACCTAGCTCTTATTCACATTTACTCTCAGCTTTCTTCTTTCACACACTTTACCAAACTCAGTCACCAACTTCTGCAGTTTCTCACCCGAATTAGCCATCAGCACTGTATCATCAGCAAACAACAACCGACTCACTTCCCAAGCCCTCTTATCCACAAAAGACTGCTTACTTGCCCCTCTCTCCAAAACTCTTACATTCACCTCCCTAACCACCGATCCATAAACAAATTAACCATGGGGACATCACACACACCCCTGCTGCAAACTGACATTCACTGGGAAACAATCACTCTCCTCTCTTCCTACTCATACACATGCCTTACTTCCTTGGTAAAAACTTTTCACTGCTTCTAGCAACTTGCCTCCCACACCATTATACTCTTAAAACCTTCTACAAAGCATCTCTATCAACCCTATCATATGCCATCTCCAGATCTGTAAATGCTACATACAAATCCATCTGTTTTTTAAGTATTTTTCACTCACATTCTTCAAAGCAAACACCTGAGCCACACATCCTCTACCACTTCTGAAGCCACACTGCTCCTCTCCATTAGATTATGCTCTGTGCATGCCTTCACCTTCTCAATCAATACTCACCTAAACAAAAATATGAATAAAAACATTGATGCTATGTGAAAACTGCTAAGCTTGCAAATAATATAAACACAAAAAAAAAGGTCTTGCTGTTACAAATGTGACTGACTGAGATTTGCTAGAAAATCATTCATCACAGTAGATCACAAAACACATAAAATCATAAAAGATGCACTTCAATGTCATCCACATATCCAATACATATTCCTTATGCCTATTTCATATATTTGTCACCATCTTACATGTGAAATGTACAGTTCCTTGAGAATTTAATCCTTAGTGACACGGGTCCTTCCCTGTCCTCTTCCCCTTCGGCTTTGACGCACAGGAGCTGCTCTTTTAGGTTTGTCCTTGTCTTCAATCTTTTCAGGTACAACAGGTTTCATGTCTTCCTCACAGTCTTCTACAATCGCCACCTCACCCCTAAAAAGGTAAAATACATTAATTTATCTGATACTAATAAGGAGAGAGCATCTACATTATCCAAGTTGTCACACAAAGTAGGGAAACTTTTAAGAATGAAACTTTAAAGAATTTATCATCAAGATTACCCAACACATAATGGTCAGGATTAAAGACATAAAAGTCATACTGAAGAGACCAGTTCACGGTGTGGTCATACATAATATCAATATGCCAGCACTAGTTATATCCTGGTATGTCATCAATGCCATGAAATCACATGATTGTGACAACCCAATACAATCACAAAATGCCCTAATTCTTCATTGATTTTTGAAAAAATAATAATGGCATGTGTACTTTACTGTTAAAGTATATGTCCAAGTAAATAAGAGTACAAACATCTATGGTCCCCTTCAATGAAACAAAAATAGTCTTAGAAGTCTGACCAGACAACTCAACCTTATGATAGCTAAGAACAGATGAAGAAAGGCCACATTTGCTCACATCCATTCTTGACCTGTTATGTGTAATACACTGAAACTAAAACTCCCTATCCACAACATGGCCCCACTGACCTTTCCAATGTTTAACCTGACCACCTCTCATGCCCTGGTTCAGTCCAATGACAACACATTGACCCCTGTATACTACGTCGTTCCAATTCACTCTATCCTGTGCATGCTTTTCACCCACTTGCATGTTTTGGACCTGATCACTAAAAACCTTTTTCAATTCATCCTTCCCCTTCTAATTTGGTCAACCCATTCTTGTTCCACTTCTGACACAAATATCCTTTATGTTCACCTCTCCTCACCCATTCTCTCTATGTGGCCAAATCATTTCAGCACATCATCTTCAGATGTCTCAACTACATATTTTTTATTACCACATCTCTCTCTTACCCTTTTATTACTTACTCCAAACTAACTCATACCACACACTGTTCTCAAATATTTCATTTCTGATACATCCACCCTTGTCTACATATCCTTATCTATAGCTCATGCCTCACATCCATATAACACTGTTGGAAATACTATATCTTCAAGTATATCCATTTCTACCCTCCCTGACAACAACCTCCCTTTCCACACATTCTTGTGCTTCCAAAACCTTCACCCTCTTACCAACTCTGACTTACTTCCATGGTTCCATTCCCTGTCACATCCACTACACTTCTCCAATTTTTCTTCATTTAAACTCACATCTTAACTAACCTGTTCCTCAACCCTGCTAAACCTAATAACCTTGTTTTTATTCACATTTACTTTAAACTTTCTCCTTTCAAACACACTTCCAAACTGTCACCAACTTCTGCAGTGTGTTACTCAAATCTGCCACCAGTGCTGTATCATCAGCAAACAACAACTGATTCACTTTCCACACCCCTTAATCCCCTACAGACTGTACACTTGCCCCTTTCTTCAAGACTCGCACACTTACCTCCCCCACCAACCCACCCACAGACAAACAGTAATAGTGACATCACACACCCCTGAAAAAGACCAACCTTCACTTGGAACCAATCACTCTCCTCTCCCACTCATATACGTGCCTTATACCCTTGTGCTTTTGCTTGATAAAAATCAATAATAGCTTTCATTAATGTTTTCAGAGGTGTTTATGATTTCTAATTATCTATTCTAATGCAATCAAGTATGGAAAAAAAATGTTTTTCTGGTGAACATCTCAAACTGGTAGTTCAGTTACATGCATCATGTTTACATGTTTGCACTATACCAACTTATTCTGATATGGGATAATGAGAAACTATACTGGAGGGAGGAGAAAAAGGAAAGAGATGGATGTAAGAGTGGAAATGCTGATGTTATAAGTAAGGAAGGGGTATTGAATCAAAAGGAGGATGGAAAGAGTATTTTGAAGATCTGATGAATGTGGGAGAAGGGAGCAGTTGTTACATGAATGGGTATGGAGGAGGGGAGGAAGAGGATACAAGTGCAGGGGCCTACAGCGAAAAGGGAGGTAAGATGGGCAATTATGAGGCTGAGCGTAGAATAGCCAACTGGAGTGGATGTGATTATGACTCAAATGCTGAAGTATGGAGAAGAAAGTGTAGTAGAGTGGATGCATCTTTTATGGAATTTAGTATGGAAACAGAGAGTTGTGCCTGAGGACTGTGTAAAAGCTATTATTGTTCCTTTATTCACAGTAAAATGTGCAAAGGATGTATGTAGCAATTATAGGGGAATAAGCCTGATAAGTATACCAGGAAAAGAAAAGTGTATGCAAGAATATCAATTGACATAGTGATGGAAGTGACAGAATGCAGGATAAATGAAGAGCAAGGGGGTTTTAGAAAAGGTGGGGGATGTGTGGATCAGATTTTTGTCATAAAGATAACCATGGAAAAGAATTTAGCGAAAGGTAAAAAGTTGTGTGCAGCTTTTATGGATCTGGAGAAAGCGTATGACAGAGTCAAGTGTAAAGGTTTGTGGGTTGTGTTAAGGATAAATGGTATAGTGGGAAAACTTTTGGATGGTGTAAAAGCCTTCTATAGAGGAACAAATAGGTGTGTAAGAGTGGAGGGAGAGCTGAGCGAAAGTTTTAGGATACATGTAGAAGTGAGCCAGGGCTGTGTGATGCACCATGGCTTTTTAATATACATATATGGATGGAGTATTAAGAGCAAGGAAAGGAAACCAAGGGAAAAGGGGTGCAGAGATGGAGTGTGGCAGCAAGATATGGTGGCTAGTGGCATGCCTATTTGCAGATGATACCGTGCTGTTTGCGGAGAGTGAAAAGGAGTTGCAGGAGGTTGTGTGTTTTACAATAAGTGTAAGCAGAGGATATTGAAGGTAAATCCAAGTAAAAGAGAAGTAATGCTGTTTGAAAGGAAACAGAGTGAAAGTATAGATTTTGTAAAACCATACAGGGTGAAAGACGAAAGTGTACTAAATTGTGCTGTGGATATGAGGGCAAAAAGATGGGAAGAAGGGAGAGAATTTAAGTATCTAGGAACTGCCATGGGTAAGTGTGGTGATATGGGAGGAGATATAAGGGAGAGAGCAGTACAGGGTAGAAGAGTCATTGGATCCCTTAATAGAATAATGAAGGGTAGAGGTGTGGTGTGACTTGATGGAAGGAAGAAAGAAATGAAAGGGTGTACGAGAGATGTGGTATGGCAAGAAATGCAAAGGAAATGAATTGTGGAGTGGTAGAATGGATGAAACATAATACTTTGAGGTGGTTTGGGCATGCAGAAAGAATGCAAGACTGGGAGTTCCCAAGGAAAGTGTATGATAGTACAATTAAAGGGGTTAGTGTGAGTGGAAGACCACCTGTGACATAGGCATATAGGGTGGAGGAATACTGATGGGAGAGAAACAGAGGACGAATGCATGGAATGGTGTAAGCAAAGGAGGCATGTAAGGACAGGGATAAGTGGAGACTTTTGCCATGGCTGCTCCTTGATGGGAGTTCCCAGAGGAAACAGGAATCAGAGATATAGATAGAATCTGGTATGGAAATGGCAATATTTGTTCTAGTATGAAGGTTAGTTCAGGATAGGCAATGCTGCATTCTGTACAAGGACATAACATTTTTTAAGCAGCCACAAGCTTTTAATATCCTTAACTGATACTGATCGACAGTCAACTGACTGTGAATCATATGCATACAACGGAGTTTGGGTGGAAATGTGGTAAGTGAATGCTGGTCATGAAAAATCCAGCCTAAATGTTTGTTACTTGCTTATACCCATATTTTGTATCGGAAAAGTTTTGGTTATATGTCTGTTGCTGAGCCACACTCTACATCCATTCCCACTAATTTTCAGTTGCTCATTACCTCTAGAACTGTGCATGCATCATTTGTATCTCCTTGTGTCAAGTTCACAATAAACAGCAGTGTCTAGCGATTTATTTACGAGTAGAAACCCATTGAACAATGGGAAATTAAAGAATTACCTCTATATTAGGTGTGAATGGACCTAAAAAAGTGAAAATACCTGTTATGGGAGTGGTCTAGGTCACAAGAATTTGAGCTAAGAGCAAATATGGAAAAGCAATCATTTCCCAAAAGTAAGTGATAGAGTGTAAGAAAGTAAACTCTAGATTGATATGGGTAAAACTGAAAGTGGATGGAGAGAGATGGGTGATTATTGGTGCATATGCACCTGGGCATGAGAAGAAAGATCACGAGAGGCAAGTGTTTTGGGAGCAACTGAGTGAGTGTGTTGGTAGTTTTGATGCACGAGACTGGGTTATAGTGATGGGTGATTTGAATGCAAAGGCGAGTAATGTGGAAGTTGAGGGAATAATTGGTGTACATGGGGTGTTCAGTGTTGTAAATGGAAATGGTGAAGAGCTTGTAGATTTATGTGCTGAAAAAGGACTGGTGATTGGGAATACCTGGTTGAAAAAGAGAGATATACATAAGTGTACATATGTAAGTAGGAGAGATGGCCAGAGAGCATTATTGGATTACGTGTTAATTGATAGGCGCGCGTAAGAGAGAGACTTTTGGATGTTAATGTGCTGAGAGGTGCAACTGGAGGGATGTCTGATCATTATCTTGTGGAGGCGAAGGTGAAGATCTGTAGAGGTTTTCAGACAAGAAGAGAGAAAGTTGGGGTGAAGAGAGTGGTGAGAGTAAGTAAGCTTGGGAAGGAGACGTGTGAGGAAGTACCAGGAGAGACTAAGTATAGAATGGAAAAAGGTGAGAACAAAGGATGTAAGGGGAGTGGGGGAGGAACTTGATGTATTTAGGGAAGCAGTGATGGCTTGCGCAAAAGATGCTTGTGGCATGAGAAGCATGGGAGGTGGGCAGATTAGAATGGGTAGTGAGTGGTGGGATGAAAAAGTAAGATTATTACTGAAAGAGAAGTGAGAGGCATTTGTACGATTTTTGCAAGGAAATAATGCAAATGACGGGGAGATATATAAAAGAAAGAGGCAGGAGGTCAAGAGAAAGGTGCAAGAGGTGAAAAAGAGGGCAAATGAGAGGTGGGGTGAGAGAGTATCATTAAATTTTAGGGAAAATAAAAAGATGTTTTGGAAGGAGGTAAATGAAGTGCATAAGACAAGGGAACAAATGGGAACATCAGTGAAGAGGGCTAATGGGGAGGTGATAATAAGTAGTGGTGATGTGAGAAGGAGATGGAGTGAGTATTTTGAAGGTTTGTTGAATGTGTTTGATGATAAGAGTGGCAGATATAGGGTGTTTTAGTCGAGGGTTAAGGAGAATGATTTGGTAAACAGCAAAGCAGTAATAAAAGCTTTGCGGAAGATGAAAGTCGGCAGGGCAGCAGGTCTGGATGGTATTGCAGTGGAATTTATTAAAAAAGGGGGAGACTGTATTGTTGACTGGTTGGTAAGGTTATTTAATGTATGTATGACTCATGGTGAGGTGCCAGAGGACTGGTGGAATGCTTGCATAGTGCCATTGTACAGAGGCAATGGGGATAAAAGTGAGTGCTCAAATTAAAGAGGTATACGTTTGTTGAGTATTCCTGGGAAATTATATGGGAGGGTATTGATTGAGAAGGTGAAGGCATGTACTGAGCATCAGATTGGGGAAGAGCATTGTGGTTTCAGAAGTGGTAGAGGATGTGTGGATCAGGTGTTTGCTTTGAAGAATGTATGTGAGAAATACTTAGAAAAGCAAATGGATTTGTATGTAGCATTTATGGATCTGGAGAAGGCATATGATAGAGTTGATAGAGATGCTCTGTGGAAGGTATTAAGAATATATGGTGTGGGAAGCAAGTTGTTAGAAGCAGTGAAAAGTTTTTATCAAGGATGTAAGGCATGTGTACGTGTATGAAGAGAGGAAAGTGATTGGTTGTCAGTGAATGTTGGTTTGCGGCAGGAGTGCGCGATGTCTCCATGGTTGTTTAATTTGTTTATGGATGGGGTTGTTAGGGAGGTAAATGCAAGAGTTTTGGAAAGAGGGGCAAGTATGCAGTCTGTTGTGGATGAGAGAGCTTGGGAAGCGAGTCAGTTGTAGTTCGCTGATGATACTGCACTGGTGGCTGATTCGGGTAAGAAACTGCAGAAGCTGGTGACAGAGTTTGGTAAAGTGTGCGAAAGAAGAATGCTGAGAGTACATGTGAATAAGAGTAAGGTTATTAGGTACAGTAGGGTTGAGGGACAAGTCAACTGGGAGGTAAGTTTGAATGGAGAAAAACTGGAGGAAGTGAAGTGTTTTAGATATCTGGGAGTAGATTTGGCAGCGGATGGAACCATGGAAGCTGAAGTGAATCATAGGGTGAGGAGGGGACGAAAGTTCTGGGAGCATTGAAAAATGTGTGGAAGTCGAGAACGTTATCTTGAAGGAATGGTGGTTCCAACAATGATATATGGTTGCGAGGCGTGGGCTATAGATAGAGTTGTGCGGAGGAGGGTGGATGCGCTGGAAATGATAAGTGTGAGGACAATATATGGTGTGAGGTGGTTTGATCAAGTAATTAATGAAAGGGTAAGAGAGATGTGTAGTCATAAAGAGTGTGGTTGAGAGAGCAGAAGGGGGTGTTTTGAAATGGTTTGGTCACATGGAGAGAATGAGTGAGGAAAGATTGACAAAGAGGATATATGTGTCACAGGTGGAGGGAACGAGGAGAAGTGGGAGACCAAACTGGAGGTGGAAAGATGGAGTGAAAAAGATTTTGAGTTATTGGGGCCTGACATGCATGAGGGTGAAAGCCGTGCAAGGAACAGAGTGAATTGGAACAATGTGGTATACCGGGGTCGATGTGCTGTCAATGGATTGAACCAGGGCATGTGAAGCGTCTGGGGTAAACCATGGAAAGTTTTGTGGGGCCTGGATGTGGAAAGGGAGCTGTGGTTTCGGTGCATTATACATGACAGCTAGAGACTGAGTGTGAAGGAATGTGGCCTTTGTTGTCTTTTCCTAGCACTACCTCACACACATGCAGGGGGAGGGGTTTGTCATTTCATGTGTGGCGGGGTGGCAACGGGAAAGAATAAGGGCAGACAGTATGAATTATATACAAGTGCATATATGTATACGTCTGTGTGTATATATATGTATATGTTGAGGTGTATAGGTATATATATGTGTGTGTGTAGATGTGTATGTATATACATATGTATTTGGGTGGGTAGGGCATTCTTTCGTCTGTTTCCTTGCACTACCTCGCTAACGCGGGAGATGGCGACAAAGTATAATATAATATATATACAACTCTTATCTTTCTAGACATGCTTTGTTGTTGTTGAAAATGCTGGATGACCTGGATAAAGTGACAGACATAAATCAAGACTGACATTAATTCCAACATTAATGATGATGAGCTTGTAATGTCTCATGGTTTGTCACACAAGGTATACTGCATGGGTGTACCTAACTGTGGAACCGTTGCCCAACACAGCCAAACCCACACCCTTGCCACTGTAACCCCATGTAGTCTAGCCTCACAGGCAAATACATGACATGACAGTGTTTGAACAGAAAACTGAGTTACCAGTGGACAGTGTATTACCTGATCCACCACAAAACAAGAGGTGTCGGAATAAGAAGCCTTATGTCTTCCCTTTCACTGGTAATTCCAAGATCACTGTTTCTAAAACAAATACTGCTCAAGGATTTTTCAGCTGTCCATGACATGAGAGCTTCCCTAGTATTTCTTTACAAATCAAACTATAAAAGGAGAGGGTTCTAAAGAGAAATGACTGAATGTGCAGCCATGATTAAAAAAAGTAGAAAATACAATGTATTCATACAAAATTATACTGACAAAGGTGGTGTCCAACAGGGCTGTCAAGCATGCAAACTTTTTCATTCAGTTTCATTCTATACAAATACAACCGGGAAAAACTTTTTCTGATCATTACAACTATCTACTATGAAAAGCTTTGTAGTACAAGAATACACAAGTTAGAACTCACTTGCTATCAGTGCCATTAGCTTTCTTTTCATCCTCATTATCATTTAGGTCTTCTCCAACTTCCTCCAGCACAACTGAAACTTCACCCTGAAATATTGAAATAAAAAGGATGTCAATCACTAGGAGATACCCACAGCACATAAATATATTTCAACATTTAAAACCAAGTTCCTCACACAGCCTTACATCATCATCAACAATTCTTCCCTCTGAAGTCCTTAACTTGAGATTAGCAGCTCTTTAACTGACAACTGATTTCTGATGAATCTACAAAAGACCTTCAGATTTTCTCCTGCTTGTCCACAATATTCTTTTCAAAACTTCTCTGTTCCTCCTTTCTTATCACAAGGTACTTTTAGAAATTGAAATAAATGAGGGGGAGGATATATACATATGCTTTACCTTACCTTCCTACTCTAAGAGTCCCTTCTATCCTTTTGAGGCTCCTGCAGCACTCCGATAGCTGGCTATGTTCAGTGGCTAGGACCACAGGTCATAAACAGTTGTGACGTGTGCACATCTATATGTAGAAAGTTCAGGGTAATCAAGAAGTAAGCGCTTGGTGTCTTCTTTATGGTAGCTGAATTATGAACATGAAGGGTCACGGGATATGTTGGAATGGTGTTTATAGTGTTGTAATGATGGATGATGTCCACAGTGTATGCAGGAGAGTGTGCCTTGTGTTTGCATATGGAGTGTGGTTTCTGATAGGCTGTATGTCCAGTAGGTTGGAGTTGGAGACTGGGTTAGGAGCTCTATTGTTTAGTGCTTGCCAAGTTATTTCAGTGTGTCCGTGTTCAGGGTTGGGGGATCTGTGAGCAAAGGTTCTGGGTGATGGTTATTAACTGTAACAATGGTTAGGGATGGAGGGGTATAGTGCTGTTGCATAAAAATGAGTACCAAGCATGTTTAGGTGGGACTGTATTGTAAGGACCTTAGCTTCATTGTGAAAGTGTTGAGTGTTTATGGTTGCCAGGCAGCTCGTGATTGTTCAGTGGGACTGTATTGTAAGGATCTTAGCTTCATTGTGAAAGTGTTGAGTGTTTATGGTTGCCAGGCAGCTCGTGATTGTTCAGAGTAAACCATTTATTGCTTGAAGCTATGTTATATTTGCTTTTGAGAGGGTGGAAGACAAGGCAGGCAAGGCTTAGTTTAAAGTGAAGTGGATGAATTGTTCATTTAGGATGTTGAGGGATTCATTTTCTTGTCCAAATCTGGTGCCAGTTTCTGTTCTGAGGGCATTTAGTTTATGTGTTTCTTTTATGTTGATGTTTTTGTTGTGGGGAGTGATTATCATGTGTACGTGGAACATGATTTCTAACATGGTGGGTGTTTTGTTCACATGGAGTGACTATCCACTGGAGGTGACTAGAAAGTGTGAGCTGGATATATGTCTGTCTTAAATGGTTAAAAGAGTGAATAAAGATTTCTGTGGTAATGTTGACATTCAGCATTGGGTAAGCCACAGTTCTAATGCATAATGAATTGCTGCATGTTTGATGTTACTAATGTGGTATCAGGGTGTTATGATGTAACCGTAATGTAATTCAACTATCTACAAACATGGCAAACCTTTAATTTGTATGATACATTTTCATGAGAATTTTAGGGACCTTTGGGCCATACTGTATTATCTTGAGTCTTCATGGAAGAATCAGGTTAAGTTAAGCTTAATATTAAGAAGCATGGAGATCTGAAGCTGACAAGTATGTTTTGAATTCATGTCTTGTCCATGAGTTACACTTAAATATCTATGAGTTTAGAATTGGATGGTAAATCAAATCTTCACCTCTATAGAATCATGTAATGTACATGAAATGTAGTCAGTAAGCTCTGTCTTTTCATTTCATAATATTAGCTACAACATATTCTTAATGACTAGAAGAAATGACTATCCTCAAACTGGGTACTAATTTTTGTTACCTTTATTGATTCCCATATTTCAGGCAATTTCTTGTACAATTTGTATTGGATTCTGAAATATTTCCTCAAAAAATATCCGGTGGTCCTTCATTAAAAAGCCACACTAACAAAGTAAAGTAATGTCAAGTGGTGGTGTGTCAGTAACATTTTACTGAAAGTTTGGATTAATACAGTGGGCCAGTCTACATGGTGATTCACAGGTAAGTCTATAAGAGATGAGGCATAAAATCAGTTATGTTTGCCAACCCCATCCAACTAATTAGACAACTTTGCTAGGTGATCTATATCATGGGCAGTAAGTGGGACAGTTAGATAAGAAAATATGAACTTAAGTACTGAAAAGCAACTTACCAACTCATTGCCTTCACCTTCATTGTTTGGCTCCTCCATTTTGTCTTCACCCTTGCTGTCATCTGCACCTGTGTCCATATTTTCGTTATCTACAACATCTTCCTCTTTGACTGTAATCTTACTGGTGTCTGCACTTGTGTCCATACTACCTTCATCTAGTGCTTCATCTACCACTTCCATATTCTTCATGTCCTCAAAGCTAATGTCTTCATCAAATTCACCATTACTCTGCTTTACTTCAGACTCTTCCTTTACCTGGAAAGTTTCCTGTTCTTTGTCATTTTCTTCTGTATCATCTTCTTGTTTAATTTCTTCCTCCTTTACTGTTTCCACTTTCTTGTTTTTCTGATAAAATAAAACCATAATTCCAATTAGTTGATAGAGATGCTCTGTGGAAGGTATTAAGAATATATGGTGTGGGAGGCAAGTTGTTAGAAGCAGTGAAAAGTTTTTATCGAGGATGTAAGGCATGTGTACGTGTAGGAAGAGAGGAAAGTGATTGGTTCTCAGTGAATGTAGGTTTGCGGCAGGGGTGTGTGATGTCTCCATGGTTGTTTAATTTGTTTATGGATGGGGTTGTTAGGGAGGTAAATGCAAGAGTCCTGGAAAGAGGGGCAAGTATGAAGTCTGTTGGGGATGAGAGAGCTTGGGAAGTGAGTCAGTTGTTGTTCGCTGATGATACAGCGCTGGTGGCTGATTCATGTGAGAAACTGCAGAAGCTGGTGACTGAGTTTGGTAAAGTGTGTGGAAGAAGAAAGTTAAGAGTAAATGTGAATAAGAGCAAGGTTATTAGGTACAGTAGGGTTGAGGGTCAAGTCAATTGGGAGGTGAGTTTGAATGGAGAAAAACTGGAGGAAGTGAAGTGTTTTAGATATCTGGGAGTGGATCTGGCAGCGGATGGAACCATGGAAGCGGAAGTGGATCATAGGGTGGGGGAGGGGGCGAAAATTTTGGGAGCCTTGAAAAATGTGTGGAAGTCGAGAACATTATCTCGGAAAGCAAAAATGGGTATGTTTGAGGGAATGGTGGTTCCAACAATGTTGTATGGTTGCGAGGCGTGGGCTATGGATAGAGTTGTGCGCAGGAGGATGGATGTGCTGGAAATGAGATGTTTGAGGACAATGTGTGGTGTGAGGTGGTTTGATCGAGTAAGTAACGTAAGGGTAAGAGAGATGTGTGGAAATAAAAAGAGCGTGGTTGAGAGAGCAGAAGAGGGTGTTTTGAAATGGTTTGGGCACATGGAGAGAATGAGTGAGGAAAGATTGACCAAGAGGATATATGTGTCGGAGGTGGAGGGAACGAGGAGAAGAGGGAGACCAAATTGGAGGTGGAAAGATGGAGTGAAAAAGATTTTGTGTGATCGGGGCCTGAACATAAAATAAATCTTACTTCAAAAAACAAACAAGTTGGAAAAAAGGCATTAATCAAAATTAGGACTTCTAAACAGAAAGTTTCCTATCCAATCTTCTCAACAATACACATAAGATTTCATCTTCTGCTAAAACAATGTAGACCAGTAACTTTCACAGCTGATATAACAAGTCTTTGAAAGAGTACTTAACTAAATAACATACATTAAAACACCTTATTAAAATTTACTACTTTAATAAAGTCTACAGATCACTCATGTTAATCTGGCAACTTTAGGACCTTAGTCATACTCTGGTAATATAAGTTTTTCATAAGAAGGTTCTTATAATAATAATAATAATAATAATAATAATAATAATAATAATAATAATTTTTTTTTTTAAACTATTCGCCATTTCCCGCGTTAGCGAGGTAGCGTTAAGAACAGAGGACTGGGCCTTTTTTGGAATATCCTCACCTGGCCCCCTCTGTTCCTTCTTTTGGAAAATTAAAAATAATAATATTAATAACAAAGATTCAGTGAATGTGGGTTTGCGGCAGGGGTGTGTGATGTCTCCATGGTTGTTTAATTTGTTTATGGATGGGGTTGTTAGGAAGGTGAATGCAAGAGTTTTGGAAAGAGGGGCAAGTATGAAGTCTGTTGGGGATGAGAGAGCTTGGGAAGTGAGTCAGTTGTTGTTCGCTGATGATACAGCGCTGGTGGCTGATTCATGTGAGAAACTGCAGAAGCTGGTGACTGAGTTTGGTAAAGTGTGTGAAAGAAGAAAGTTAAGAGTAAATGTCAATAAGAGCAAGGTTATTAGGTACAGTAGCGTTGAGGGTCAAGTCAATTGGGAGGTAAGTTTGAATGGAGAAAAACTGGAGGAAGTAAAGTGTTTTAGATATCTGGGAGTGGATCTGGCAGCGGATGGAACCATGGAAGCGGAAGTGGATCATAGGGTGGGGGAGGGGGCGAAAATTCTGGGAGCCTTGAAGAATGTGTGGAAGTCGAGAACATTATCTCGGAAAGCAAAAATGGGTATGTTTGAAGGAATACAATGTTGTATGGTTGCGAGGCGTGGGCTATGGATAGAGTTGTGCGCAGGAGGATGGATGTGCTGGAAATGAGATGTTTGAGGACAATGTGTGGTGTGAGGTGGTTTGATCGAGTAAGTAACGTAAGGGTAAGAGAGATGTGTGGAAATAAAAAGAGTGTGGTTGAGAGAGCAGAAGAGGGTGTTTTGAAATGGTTTGGGCACATGGAGAGAATAAGTGAGGAAAGATTGACCAAGAGGATATATGTGTTGGAGGTGGAGGGAACGAGGAGAAGTGGGAGACCAAATTAGGAGGTGGAAAGATGGAGTGAAAAAGATTTTGTGTGATCGGGGCCTAAACATGCAGGAGGGTGAAAGGAGGGCAAGGAATAGAGTGAATTAGATCGATGTGGTATACCGGGGTTGACGTGCTGTCAGTGGATTGAATCAGGGCATGTGAAGCGTCTGGGGTAAACCATGGAA
Source organism: Panulirus ornatus (assembly GCF_036320965.1). NCBI lineage: Eukaryota > Metazoa > Arthropoda > Malacostraca > Decapoda > Palinuridae > Panulirus > Panulirus ornatus. Next base: position 18,092,148 of record NC_092257.1, on the reverse strand, counting down.
AGCTGTGTAGGTATGTATATTTGTGTGTGTGGACGTGTATGTATATCCACGTGTATGGGGGTGGGTTGGGCCATTTCTTTCATCTGTTTCCTTGCGCTACCTCACAAAAGCGGGAGACAGCGACAAAGCAGAAAAAAAAAAAAAATCTCAGATGCGTTCCAATTGGAACTCCCTCAAAGGAGTAGCCATGGCAAGAGAGTTTCCATGACTAAAGGACTCCAGTGCTGCTTAGCCTTTAGTGCCTCATCCTGAACAGGCCACTGGCAGAGGGCAAGTCTAGTGCAGTGTTAATTACCAAAGGCTCCTACCTAATGATCCTAATGTCTACTTCTATCTAATGCTCCTACCTACTACTGCTACCTATGTCTCTACCTAATGCTCCTAACTTCCACTTCTATCTACGGCTCCTACCATTTGCCAAAAGGCAGGGCTAGTGCACAGTGCTCATCACAGGAAAATCTAGCGTTACGAAGAATGAGCTGTTTGAGTTACATGTTGTGCAGTGTTACATGACAAGGAGAAATTTTACGTTTGTAGACAGAATGCCTGTAGTCCACATATTAGCGAGGTAGAAAGAGAAGATAACTACCTGGGTCAGAGGAGTACAACTTGACAACCACTAGAGTGCTGGCTCACTAAGCATATGTCACTAACCCTCCTGATACCCAGGCGGGTAGTACTGGTAATATATCTCTCTGGTCGTTGGGTCCCTACCAACTACTACCAACCACAAAATCATACATAACCATCTATCACTCTATGTGGGGATACCTTCTGTGAAAACCTCAAAGAAAAATTGCATACAGCAAACCAAAGATCATAGAGAAAAATGGGAAGTGTGCAAAAGTGGGAGATATGATGTCCCAAATGTAGTTCAATCAGATTTTAATCATATTAGTACATTAGGAATTAACAGGCAGATTGATGGAAATGTCATTTAATAGATTTGGGGCACTATTTCTGCTGGTTTACGGTAAAAGAAAAAAAAATATTGCTGGACTTTAAGATGCTAGTTGTATTCATTATATTTAATCACTGTTTCCAGCATCAGTGAGGTAGCGCCAGGAAACAGATGAAAAATGGCCCATCCACTCATAAACACATACAAATACTAAAACAGTAGATTGCAGGAAAATCACAACGGCAGGTAAATCCAAATTACACAAGTAACAGATCTGCACACAATGGTGGTAACTGCAAGAGTGAACATCGGACTGGAAATTGGCACGCATGACCAAGGACCCATTCTTATCCCACCTACAAACCCTCACGGAAATTTTTGCACACTTTCTATTACTAATCACACAGTAAAATTCTGACAAGCTTTTTTCAAAACAATTCTGGAAGACTTTTCTTGTTACATGCAATTCCTCAATGATACAATAAACCCCCATTTTAACTAACTTACTGAAGTTCTACCTAACTTACTGAGGGAGGGATGGTCATATAGAAACCAAATCCAATTACATACTAAATTTTTCCAAGGAACAGTCATAAATGATATATTACTAAGGGTAATGGAAACCTACATTTTTCCTTTGCCTGCCCAGGAGTAACAAAGACAACACTGAAACAGATGGAAATAATTCCAGTGTCACCTGGCATCAACCTGAATCATCTCCTGGTCCAATATGGGGCTTGCATGACTCTCCCCACACTCATAATGCTCGCTCAATCATTTTAAGCTTTTGAGAAATGTTGGCATTTTCTAGATCTCTTTGTATATGCAACACTGACAGCACCCTTATCTGCCATAATTCAATGCAAAATGACAAGCCTTTTTAACATAAAAACACTGCAATTGCATGAAAATATGGAGACCGAGATATTTGTGTGTTGAACGGGCAGGTGCTTAAAACAGACTGGTGGAAAAACTCCAAAGTCTTACATAAATCACCTATGTAGGTGTAACAGCATCAATGAAAACATTACACCATTATGTCACTGTAAATCAATGATATAATGGTGTAATGTTTTCATTGTTGCCATTACACCTACATAGGTGATCACTTTAAAGCTCTGTTTATGCATGCAGACAAAACATTTAATGATAGTTAAATAAAAAAAAACTGCAAAACATTGATGCCCAATAGGTTGTCATGCTTTCCTGGTGTACTGTGTCCTGGACCGAGTTTGGGAACTAACAGACAATATCATTACATCCTAAACTCAGTCTAATGGGTCTTTACCTTAAAATTTGCAGTGTAACAGGCTTTCATAAAAATTTCCATTACATCCCAAACTTAGTCCAGAAGGTTCCTAAGTGTTCATTAGAAGCCAATTAATAAGACTACATGTGAATCTATTATGGAGGGAAAATAATGCATACTGTCTTTGCAGATTTTGCAAAATCATTTGACAATATAATCTGTTGAAAAGTGGAATGACAAATTGTCAGAGGAATAAGACTACAGCAGATCAGAGAATTCTTGACAACTGAAAAAATTCTGAAAGGTGGCAAATGGAATCATATCTCAAGAAAAACACATGCTTTCAGGTCTAACACAAGAACTGTATTAGTTTTGGGACCTTATGTAATAATGACTCCAGACACAATTGAGGATGTAAGGGAAAGTACAGTCAGGTTAACTTAATGAACACACTTAGCATTACTGTAACATCCACACTACACTGGAAACTCCACATTACAAAAATAACTACATCTAGGATGTGAAAACCACAAAAAAATTTCCTACTCTAGGTAAATAAATGCACCCACTAACCTCCAATCTCTGAAGATAAGCAGCATAATTCTCATGGTGCCTCGGTGAACAAAAATGGCTATGGGCTTCTTTGGCTGTATGCACTATTATCTTTGGGCAAACTTTGCAGCAGAACTGTATCTTCTTCTGAATAAAGTTCAAACCTGAAAGAACCAAAGAATTACCAGCCCTTGGTTCTATACTAAAAATTCCAATACTTTTACTGTTAGGCATAGGAAAGTACGAGACTTATCACAGCACTTATATGACATCAATGCCATAGTCAGTACAGTGATATCCATTATCTTGAGAGTGGATGTTCAAAACCACTGTTGCAAATCACATGGTAAGCAACAGACCTCTGTAAAGCCAGCCATCACAAATCCTTTCATACTCTTTTGCCATTTCCCACCAGTGCATCTGTTACTGCACCAAACCACAGCCCCCCATCCACAAACAGGCCCAACATAACTTATTGTAGTTTCACCCAGATGATTAATACACACTGGTTCAGTTCAAGAACAGCAGGTTATTTTCCCCATGCATGCTTTTCACCCTCCTGCATGTTTAGGCCCTGAGCCCTCAATATACTTTTCACTCCATTATTGCATCTCCAATTCTGTCTCACCCTTCTCTTTGTCCCTTCCCCTTCTCACACATATATCCTCTTTGTCAACCAATCCTCACTCATTCTCTCAACTTGTTCAAACAATATTAGCACGCCCTCTTCAGCTCTCTCAACACCTCTTCTTATCACCCCACCTCTCTCTTACCCTTTCATTACTTAGTCAATAAAACCACATCACACCACATACTGTCCTCAAACATTCATTCCAACACATCCCCTCTCCTCCCCACACATCTCTCTTACCCTTTCATTTTTTTTAATACATATTTGCCATTTCCAATGTAAGGGAGGTAGTGTTCAAGAACAGACAACAGAGCCTTAGAGGTAAAACTCCTCACTTGCCCCCTTCTAGTAAAACTGGAGGGGAGGATTTCCAGCCCCCAAGTCCCATCCCCTTTAAGTTGCCTTCTACGACACGCAGGGAATACATGGGAAATATTCTTTATCCCCTATTCCCAGGGGTGTATTTTTTATTATAATCATTATTATACTCTATAGCCATTTCCCGTGTCAGTGAGGTAGCACCAGGAAACAAATGAAGAATGACCCATCCACTCATATACACATAAACACCCATACACGCACATATACATGAATATACATATCAACATATACATACACATACACAGACATATACATATATACACACGCACACATTCATACTTGCTTGCCTTCAACCATTCCTGTTGCTATCCCACCCCACAGGAGGCAGCATTGTTACCCCTATTTCAGAGAGGTAGTGCCAGGAAAACTGACAAAAAAAAGGCCACATTTGTTCACACTCAGTCTCTAGCTGTCATGTATAATGAACTGAAAACACAGCCCCCTATCCACATCCAGGCCCCACAAACCTTTCCATGATTCATGTGAGAAACTGTAGAGGTTGGTGACTGAGTTTGGAAAAGTGTGTGAAAGGAGAAATTAGAGAGTAAATGTGATTAAGAGCAAGGACATAAGGTTCAGCAGAGTTGAAGGACAAGTTAATTGGGATGTAAGTTTGAATGGAGAAGAATTGGAGGAAGTAAAGTGTTTTAGATATTTGGGAGTGGATTTAGCAGCAGATGAAACCATGGAAGTGAGTCACAGGGTAGGGGAGGGGGCGAAGGTTCTGGGAGCAATGAAGAATGTGTGGAAGAACATTATCTCGGAGAGCAAAAATGGGTATGTTTGAAGGAATAGTAATTCCAACATTGGTTGCAAGGCATGGGCTATAGATAGGGGTGCATGGAGGAGGAAGGAAGTGCTGGAAATGAAATGTCTTAGGACAATATGCAGTGTGAGTTGGTTTGATAAAGTAAGTAATGTAAGGGTGAAAGAGATGTGTGGAAATGAAAAGAGTATGGTTGACAGAGCAGAAGAGGGTGTGTTGAAATGGTATGGACATATGGACAGAATGAGTGATGAAAGACTGACAAAGAGGATATATGTGTCAGAGGTGGCGGGAACAAGGAGATGCAGGAAACCAAATTGGAGGTGGAAGGATGGAATGAAAATGATTTTGAGCGATCGGGGCCTGAACATACAGGAGGGTGAGACATGCAAGGAATAGAGTGAATTGGAATGATGTGGTATACTGGGGTTGACGTGCTGTCAATGGACTGAACCAGGGGATGTAAAGCATCTCGGGTAAACCATGGAATGGTCTGTAGGGCCTGGATGTGGAGAGGGAGCTGTGGTTTCGGTGCATTACACATGACAGCTAAAGACTGAATGTGAATGAATGTGGCCTTTTTGTCTGTATTCCTGGCACTACCTTTCTGAAGCACGGGATAGCATTGCTGTTTTCCTGTGGGGCAGGGTAGCAACAGGTATAGATGAAGGCAAGCAAGTATGAATATCTACATGTGTATGTATGTAGTCTGTGAATGTGTATGTATATGAATATATATGTTGATATGTATTGGATTATTGGATTACGTGTTGATTGATAGGCGCACGAAAGAGAGACTTTTGGATGTCAATGTGCTGAGAGGTGCAAATTCATACATGCGATTATGCATAATAAAAAAATACATACATACTCAGTTAATTATAGAAATTTCAAAGGAAAAGTTAAATGAAGCCACAACTTACCTATAGGAACTGCAGGATCAAATATTGGTACATAATTTTTCTTCCATACTTTTGTATGATTATATGTAATCTTCAGCTCTTCTACAGCATCATGTGTGTTCTTCAAAGATTCTGTGAATAATATCAGAATATCACATTATCAGTATATCTAAAACAACATTCCCAATAGACAAGTGTGTATGAAGTACATGAATGAAGGCATCTATTATGGGAATTAATATCCCAAAACGAGAGTCCCCAATCTCATAGGCTTAAAAAATGGGCAAGGTGGATCAAATTCCTACCCCTCTACACAATCTTACTATCTATGTGCTATCAACAACAAAAGTTTCACCACACTTGCTGTGCTTTAAATCTCCATATGCACGACAGTTCTCATATATTCCCCTATGTATTATCATGTACTAGTATGCTTACTTGCCTTACTGAGCAATGACACTACTATGACAGACATATCATGACTAGTATGCTTAATTGCCTTACTGGGCAATGACACTACTATGACAGACAATCATGAGTAAAATTGGTGAGGTATAGGAATTACCCTGAATGGGATAACCTGGCACTTCTATATTCTTACCATACACTATCTGTTGTATTAAAGGCTTCTATTAGTTTGAAAAATATATCTGAATATTCATATTTATAATATTATTCTTTATATCATACTTGATTGCCATTTCCCGCATTAGTGAGGTAGTACCAAGAGAAAGATGAAGAATGACCCATCCACTCATATACACATATATAAGTACATAAATGCCCATAAAAGCACATACATATATATATATATAAATATATATATATATATATATTTTTTTTTTGCCGCTGTCTCCCGCGTTTGCGAGGTAGCGCAAGGAAACAGACGAAAGAAATGGCCCAACCCAATCCCAATACACATGTATATACATACACGTCCACACACGCAAGTATACATACCTACACAGCTTTCCATGGTTTACCGCAGACGCTCCACATGCCCTGATTCAATCCACTGACAGCACGTCAACCCCAGTATACCACATCGATCCAATTCACTCTATTCCTTGCCCTCCTTTCACCCTCCTGCAAGTTCAGGCCCCGATCACACAAAATCTTTTTCACTCCATCTTTCCACCTCCAATTTGGTCTCCCACTTCTCCTCGTTCCCTCCACCTCCGACACATATATCCTCTTGGTCAATCTTTCCTCACTCATTCTCTCCATGTGCCCAAACCATTTCAAAACACCCTCTTCTGCTCTCTCAACCACGCTCTTTTTATTTCCACACATCTCTCTTACCCTTACGTTACTTACTCGATCAAACCACCTCACACCACACATTGTCCTCAAACATCTCATTTCCAGCACATCCACCCTCCTGCGCACAACTCTATCCATAGCCCACGCCTCGCAACCATACAATATTGTTGGAACCACTATTCCTTCAAACATACTCATTTTTGCTTTCCGAGATAATGTTTTCGACTTCCACACATTCAAGGCTCCCAGGATTTTCACCCCCTCCCCCACCCTATGATCCACTTCCGCTTCCATGGTTCCATCCGCTGCCAGATCCACTCCCAGATATCTAAAACACTTTACTTCCTCCAGTTTTTCTCCATTCAAACTTACCTCCCAATTGCCTTGACCCTCAACCTTACTGTACCTAATAACCTTGCTCTTATTCACATTTACTCTTAACTTTCTTCTTTCACACACTTTACCAAACTCAGTCACCAGCTTCTGCAGTTTCTCACATGAATCAGCCACCAGCGCTGTATCATCAGCGAACAACAACTGACTCACTTCCCAAGCTCTCTCATCCACAACAGACTGCATACTTGCCCCCCTTTCCAAAACTCTTGCATTCACCTCCCTAACAACCCCATCCATATACAAATTAAACAACCATGGAGACATCATACACCCCTGCCGCAAACCTACATTCACCGAGAACTAATCACTTTCCTCTCTTCCTACATGTACATATGCCTTACATCCTCAATGCAGGAGGGTGAAAGGTGTGCAAGGAATAGAGTGAATTGGAACGATGTGGTATACCGCGGTCGACGTGCTGTCAATGGATTGAACCAGGGCATGTGAAGCGTCTGGGGTAAACCATGGAAAGTTCTGTGGGGCCTGGATGTGGAAAGGGAGCTGTGGTTTCAGTGCATTATTACATGACAGCTAGAGACTGAGTGTGAACGAATGTGGCCTTTTATTGTCCTTTCCTAGCGCTACCTCGCACACATGAGGGGAGAGGGGGTTGTTATTTCATGTGTGGTGGGGTGGTGATGAGAATTAATAGGGGCAGACAGTATGAATTATGTACATGTGTATATATGCATATGTCTGTGTGTGTATATATATGTATACATTGAGATGTATAGGCATTTATATTTGCGTGTGTGGACATGTATGTATATACATGTGTATTTGGGTGGGTTGGGCCATTCTTTCGTCTGTTTCCTTGCACTACCTCGCTAACGCGGGAGACAGCGACAAAGCAAAATAAATAATAAAATAGTATAACCAAAGGACAACACCTAATATCAGTTAAAGATCTTAATTCTCATTACTGAGGATATTTTGAGATCATAAACCTCATTAATGCCACTACTGTCACTTCTGGGGGGCCAATTCAAGACCTCTAGGACTGCCCGAATCAAAAAAGTATAGTACTGACTCAAATAAAGGAATGTACCGTGATGAGTTATAACACTGCAAGGAGGAAACTAGAGGGAGAGATGAGAGAACAAATATTACTTACGGAAAAAGCAAGACCAAAAGGTAGCATGACTTGAGGAGAAGTAAATAAACCAAGGTAGCATTTCAAGAATCATGAAGGGTGTCATGAGATGAGGGGGGTAACCTAGAGATCAGAGAAATATTGTCACAGGGTACAAAAGTATAATTTAGTGAAGGAGATTTATAACATATATAATCAGAGGATTAATTCATCAAACAGCAAATAATATTCTTTATTTATTATACTCTGTCACTGTCTCCCGCATTAGCGAGGTAGTGCAAGGAAACAGACGAAAGAATGGCCCAACCCACCTACATACACATGAATATACATAAATGCCCATACACGCACATATACATACCTATACATTTCAACATATACATACATATACATACAGAGATATATATCTGAAACAACATACACCCAAAAGAAAAGCTTTATGTTTTTCACCTGGATCTATAAAATTCAGTACACCTTACAGTACATTCTTCATCATTTACTTGCAATAATTTGGAATTGATGACATCTCATTTACATCATCTATGACCATTCAAAAACTTAATATCATTTTTCAAAATGCCATTTCAATTTAACTTGCATTCTATCTTACCAAGTTCAGGAATCTGCATATCTTCTGTTTTCTTTCGTTCTTCTTGCATCTTCTTGAATTTCTCTGCCTTCTCCAATCTTTGCTGCTCAATCATCAACTGCATCTGGTGATAGTTTACAATTACAAAAAAATTAAAACATACTTTGCATAATCCACAAATGTGGTTATTACTTTAAATAATAAAGAATCTACTTTTATCATTATCATTATACTTTGTCGCTGTTTCCCGTGTTAGCGAGATAGCGCAAGGAAACAGACAAAAGAATAGCCCAACCCACCCACATAAACATGTAAATACAAACACATCCACACACGCACATATACATACATATACATCTCAACGTATACATATATATACACACACAAACATATACATATATACACATGTACATCATTCATACTATCTGCCTTTATTCATTCCTGTTGCCACCCCATCACACATGAACTGACAACCCCCTTCCCCCGCACGTGTGCGAGGTAGTGCTAGGAAAAGACAACAAAGGCCATATTCGTTCACACTCAGTCTCTAGCTGTCATGTATAATGCACTGAAACCACAGCTCCCTTTCCACATCCAGACCCCACAAAACTTTCCATGGTTTACCCCAGACGCTTTACATGCCCTGGTTCAATCCAATGACAGCATGTCGACCCCAATATACCACATCGTTCCAATTCACTCTATTCCTTGCATGCCTTTCACCCTCCTGCATGTTCAGGCCACAATCACTCAGAATCATTTTCCCTCAATCTTTCCACCTCCAATTTGGTCTCCCACTTCTCGTTCCCTCCACCTCTGACACATATATCCTCTTGGTCAATCTTTCCTCACTCATTCCCTCCATGTGACCAAACCATTTCAAAACACCCTCTTCTGCTCTCTCAACCACACTCTTTTTATTACCACACATCTCTCTTACCCTTTCATTACTTACTCGATCAAACCACCTCACACCATATATTGTCCTCAAACATCTCATTTCCAGCACATCCACCCTCCTCCGCACAACTCTATCTATAGCCCACGCCTTGCAACCATATAACATTGCTGGAACCACTATTCCTTCAAACATACCAATTTTTGCTTTCCAAGGTAACATTCTTGACTTCCACACATTTTTCAACGCTCTCAGAACTTTCACCCCCTCCTCCACCCTATTATTCACTTCCGCTTCCATGGTAACATTTGCTGCCAAATCCACTCCCAGATATCTAAAACACTTCACTTCCTCCAGTGTTTCTCCATTCAAACTTACCTCCCAGTTAACTTGTCCCTCAACCCTACTGTACCTAATAACCTTGCTCTTATTCACATTTACTCTCAGCTTTATTCTTTCACACATTTTACCATACTCAGTCACCAACTTCTGCAGTTTCTCACCCGAATCAGCCACCAGTGCTGTATCATCAGCAAACAACAATTGACTCACTTCCCAAGCTCTCTCATCCACAACAGACTGTATACTTGCACCTCTTTCCAAAACTCTTGCATTCACCTCCCTAATAACCCCATCCATAAACAAATTAAACAACCATAGAGACATCAAGCACCCTTGCCGCAAAACCAACATTCACTGAGAACCAATCACTTTCCTCTCTTCATACACGTACACATGCCTTACATCCTCGATAAAAACTTCTCAATACTTCTAACAACTTACCTCCCACACCATATATTCTTAACACCTTCCACAGAGCATCTCTATCAACTCTATCATATACCTTCTCCAGATCTATAAATGCTACATGCAAATCCATTTCCTTTTCTAAGTATTTCTCACATACATTCTTCACAGCAAACACCTGATCCACACATCCTCTACCACTTCTGAAACCACACTGTTCTTCCCCAGTATGATGCTCAGTACATGCCTTCACCCTCTCAGTCAAAACCCTCCCATATAATTTCCCCAAGAATACTCAACAAACTTATACCTCTGTAATTTGAGCACTCACTCTTATCCCCTTTTCCTTTGTACAATGGCACTATGCAAGCATTCCGCCAGTCCTCTGGCACCTCACCATGAGTCATACATACATCAAATAACCTTACCAACCACTCAACACTACATTCACTCCCCTTTTTACTAAATTCCACTGCAATACCATCCAAACCCACTGCCTTGCCAGCTTTCATCTTCCACAAAGCTTTTACTACCTCTTCTCTGTTTACCAAATCATTCTCCCTAACCCTACAGTCACTCCCCTTTTTCATAAATTCCACTGCAATACCATCCAAACCCGCTGCCTTGTCGGCTTTCATCTTTCGCAAAGCTTTTACTTCCTCTTCTCTGTTTACCAAATCATTCTCCCTAACCCTCTCACTTTGCACATCACCTTGACCAAAACACCATATATCTGCCACTCTATCATCGAACACATTCAACAAACCTTCAAAATGCTCACTCCATCTTCTACTCACATCATCACTACTTGTTATCACCTCCCCATTAGCCCCTTTCATTGATGTTCCCATTTGTACCCTTGTCTTATGCACTTTATTTACCTCCTTCTGAAACATCTTTTTATTCTCCCTAAAATCTAATGATACTCTCTCTCCCCAACTCTCATTTGCCCTCTTGTACCTTTCTCTTGACCTCCTACCTCTTTCTTTCATACATCTCCCACTCATTTGCATTATTTCCCTGCAAAAATCGTCCAAATGCCTCGCTCTTCTCTTTCAATAATAATCTTACTTCTTCATCCCACCACTACCTACCCTTTCTAATCTGCCCACCTCCCACACTTCTCATGCCACAAGCATCTTTTGCACAAGCCATCACCGCTTCCCTAAATACATCCCATTCCTCCCCCACTCCCCTTATGTCCTTTGTTCTCACATTTTTCCATTCTGCACTCACTCTCTCCTGGTACTTCCTCACACAAGTCTCCTTCCCAAGCTCACTTACTCTCACCACTCTCTTCACCCCAACATTCTTCCTTTCTGAAAACCTCTACAAATCTTCACCTTTTCCTCCACAAGATAATGATCAGACATCCCTCCAGTTGCACCTCTCAGCACATTAACATCCAAAAGTCTCGCTTTTGCGCACCTATCAATTAACAAGTAATCCAATAATGCTCTCTGGCCATCTCTCCTACTTACATACATATACTTATGTGTATCTCTTTTTAAACCAGGTATTCCCAATCATCAGTACTTTTTCAGCACATAAGTCTAAAAGCTCTTTACCATTTCCATTTACAACACTGAACAACCCATGCACACCAATTATTCCCTCAACTGCCACATTACTCACCTTTGCATTCAAATCACCCATCACTATAACCCAGTCTCGTGCATCAAAACTGCTAACACACTCACTCAGCCACTCCCAAAACACTTGCCTCTCATGATCTTTCTTCTCATGCCCAGGTGCATATGCACCAATATAATCACCCATCTCTCTCCATCCGCTTTCAGTTTTACCCATATCAATCGAGAGTTTACTTTCTTACACTCTATCACATATTCCCACCACTCCTGTTTCAGAAGTAGTGCTACTCCTTCCCTTGCTCTTGTCCTCTCACTAACCCCTGACTTTACTCCCAAGACATTCCCAAACCACTCTTCCTTTTTACCCTTGAGCTTCGTTTCACTCAGAACCAAAACATCCAAGTTCCTTTCCTCAAACATACTACCTATCTCTCCTTTTTCTCATCTTGGTTACATCCACACACATTTAGACACCCCAATCTGAGCCTTTGAGGAGGATGAGCACTCCCCGTGTGACTCCTTCTTCTGTTTCCCTGTTTAGAAAGTTGAAATACAAGGAGGGGAGGGTTTCTAGACCCCCGCTCCCGTCCCCTTTAGTCGCCTTCTACCTAGTCTCTTACTACCTAGCAGGATGGCTCATGTACTATCTCCTATATTCTCTTCACCCTGCTTTCTCTCCTCTCAGCCATGCATAGTTGTATCACAAAAAGCAAAATCTACCTACATATCTATCTGAACAAGTCACAAAATTACTTACATCATAATAATGAAACATAAAAGTGACAGAATCAAAACCAAGTGTGTGTTTTAGATGTTGTAGTCATCATAAAAAATTTTTCTCTCATACTGTGGGAGATTGTAATTGTGTAACCCCATATGTGTATAACAATATCATTACTCTACCTCTTACTTTATAATACATCATGTCAGCTAATTAGCGGCATCTGGCAATGATTGTGTTACGTCCAATAGGTGCATAATAATTCAGTTAGCCAGTGACTTGCGGCATTTCTTAATACCTACAAGTCTTTGGTTTGGATCAGCTTTTGTCCTCATGTGTTGTTGTATTGTGTGTTTCCATGTATTGTATTGTGTTATCAGAAATTAGGACCTACTTGTCTACAAAGGGTTTCAATCATCCTTCAATACTGTGACTGTACTTACACAAACATACAAATACCTGCTTGCTTTTTCCAGCACTAGCGAGGTACTGCCAGGAATAGACAAAGTCCAAGGTATGATTCACTTTCATCCATTCTCAGCTCTCATGTGTAATGAACTGAAACTACAGCCCCTAATGACATTAACAGTTAATAAAAAAGACTAAGTAATTCAAATCATTTGCAAATGCAAAGAAACACATGCTCCCTCCACTGAGTTCACATAAATAAATTCAGAAGGCATCATGCAATTCAACATATGATCCCCCAATTCAATGCACATGAAGGTATCATCCAGTTATGATTTTCATTACCTTAAGATGCGGATATGTAAGGCGATGTTTTTCCAAATCAACTCTCGTATCAAATTTCATCTGACAGGGCACACATTTCGTGTAGTTACTGACCAGCTGAAACAAAAATTTAATGCTCACTAATCAGAAAATCTTCAGATAGGAGTAGCCATAACTTGCACATTAGTTACCAAAACCCCCATGAATCATCAAATCTCGAATCCTAGTTTAATCAACTTAAATGGGCACAATTAGTTAGGTTAGAGTACATAAATATAAATAATATGTTCCAAATTGCAGTAACAAATGCTAAACATCACACATAATATATCAACAAATACAGTAAATGTACACAATAAAGGAAAAAAACAAAAAGGGTTAAACATACATGATATAAGTGGCATGTAATGACTCTGTTTACACAGAACCATTGTTCATGACATCCAGATCCTTACAGCACATCATTACCAAATCATAAAGGAAGGAAGCAAGGAACCTTGTTCCTCATGTACTGGTGGGGAAAGTAAGGAGCCTCAGGCTCTGTTGGGGGAGGAAAAAAGCAGTGTTCAAGTACTGGTATGAGAGGCAAGAAGCCTTGTTCCACTCATATGGGTGAGGGAAGCATGAAGACTTGATCTTCAGGTACTGGTGAGGGAGACAAGAAGCTTGTTCCTTGAGTATTAATGGGGGAGTCGAAGACTCCTGTTCCTTAGATACTGGTGGGGGAGGCAAAAAGCCTTGCTCCTCAAATACTGGCTGGGGATGCAAGGACCACAGTTCTTCAAAACTGGCGAGGAAGTTAAGGAGCCTTGTTCTTCAGCTACAAGAAGAGAAATATGAAGCCTTGTTCCTCAGGTACTGGTGGGGGAGGCAAAGAGCCCTGCTCCTTGGTTACTGGCATGGGAGGCAAACAGCCCTGTTCCTCAGACACTGGTGGGGAAAATGAGGAACACTGCTCCTTGAATACTGGTGGGGAGGCAAGGAGTCTTTTTTCCTCAGATACTAGAGAAGGATGAAGGCAATTTACTAAATCACTGCAAGGTCTGTTTTCCATTGAGAATCTAGTGATAACTCCAATTCATAAAATAAATTAATCAAGATCATTTACACCCACCAATTGAGCTGATCCACACATTCATTTGCCATGGCTGCCACTGGTCAGTCGAGAATTATGTAAAACTGACCTCAAAATCTCAAAAGATGGTACAATAAAGACACCCACAAATTTGTCAATTACTGGAACTCCACTGTACCAATATGAAGAGTGCCAATATGAAAACAAAGTATGCATTAAAAAAAAAAGGCACAGAGTAAATAGACCTCCATGATATAGTGTGTAGTGTCACAGACCATGCGGCATTCACGGGCTACCTGGGGTCAAGCACATTGGCTCAAATTCTGACTGCAGCAGTCAGTCCACAGTCGACCCAGCTATTCATCCTACCCTCATTATTAGCAATATTACTCTCATAATGTACAAAGCTTCTTATCTATTCACAGCCTGCAGATTGTAAATAAACAATTCCATTTCAGCCGATGTTATAACAAAGTTTTGCAATAACATGAAAAATCCACTCCCTGCTAAGTCAGGATTCATAATTATCTAGTTTCTGTTAAAGACGAAAAATGTTATTGATAAACAATCTTATGTCAAGTTCTTTACTTACAAAGTGTTCCCTAGTTTTTCTGTGTGCAGTAAGGCCTCCTCTGATGGGACACTGACACTTAGAACACATTGTAATCCGTCCAGTTGAACCCATCTTCTTTGATTTCACTATGTCCCGCTGGGCCGCTAACTAAATTTGAGAGGAAAAACAGTTTCACAAAAAACAGCAATTTCTGTCAATAATGTATGTCATATCATTTTGTTATATAAAAGCATGCTCACAAAAATATCTGAAATCATGAACTTAAATTCTTTCATACTTGTTTGCCATCTTCTATGCAGTGCCAGGAAAAGAAGAAATGGACTCATTCATTCACATACATTCTCTAGCTGTGTAATACACCATAACGTAAGTTCTCTATCCACAACACAGCCCCACAGACTTTTCTTTAGTTTTCTCTAGCTGCTTCATATGCACTAGTTCAGTCCACTGACAGCATGTCACCCCTAGTATACCAAATCACTCCAATTCACTATCCTGTGCATGCCTTTCGCCCTCCAAGATATTCAGGCCCCAAGCTCTTAAAATCTTATGAATTTAATAATTCCATTTCCAATTTGGTCTCCCTCTTTTCCTTGTTCCCTCCAACTGACATAAACATCCTTTGTAAGTAGTTGCTAAGCAGTCATCAGCATGGGAGGCATATTACCAGTACTACTTGCCTGGGTATCAGGTGATGGCTGTGTTGTGAGCCAGCACTTCAGTGATTGAAAGTTGCACTCTAATGACCCAATGACCCAGGTAGCTGTCTTCTTTTGCCTCACCTACATGTAGACCATTGGCATTCTCTCCACAAACATACTATCTCTCCTTTTAACACTTGACAGCTAACTCAACTCATTTTCCATTTCTAGATTTTCTTGCAAAAAGCATTATGCATTAGCCCTGCCTTTTGTCAAAATGGTAACAGCAATAGATAGAAGTAGTAGGTAAGAACATTAAGCAGGAGCATTAGGTAGAATTAGTAGGTAAGAACATTAGGAAGAAGATTAGAACATTAGGTAAAAGCAGTCGGTAGGAACACTAGGTAGGAGCCTCTGGAAATGCTGCACTAGAGTTGTCTTCTGCCAGTGGCCTGTTAAAGGTGATGCATTAAAGGCTAAATGCTGCACTAGAGTTGTCTTCTGCCAGTGGCCTGTTAAAGGTGATGCATTAAAGGCTAAGATGTAGCACTGGAGTTCACCAGTCATGGAGGTTTTTGCTGTGGCCACCCCTTTCTGAGAGTTCCCAGAAGGAGGAGGCATCAGATATACAGATGAGCATATATATAAACTTCTCACTCATTCTCTCCAAATGTCCAAACTACTTCAGTGCACACTATTCAGCTCTCTCAACCATACTCTCCTTATTATCACCTCTCTCTCTTATCCTATCATTGCTTATTCGATCAACCCTCCTCACACCACATACTGTCCTCTTACCATATCATTACTTACTCGATCTACCATCTTCACACCACATATTGTCCTCAAAATTTTTATTTCCAACACATTCACCCTCTTCCATTCATTCTCATCAACAGCCTATGCCTCGCATTCATAAAACATTGTCTGGACTACTATATCTTCGAACATACCTATTTTTGTCCTCCTGAAGAGTGACCTTTCTTTCCACACATTCTGCAATGCTCCCAAAATCTTTGCTTCCTCACCCATTCTATGACTTACCTTAGGTTCCAATCCCTGCCATATCAACTATAAGGTATCTCCATACCTGCCCTTCTCACCAAGAGTCGCATCTACCTACCTCACCACCCCATCTATAAAGAAATTAAACAGCCACGATGACCATAGAGCCCTACTATAGGCCCTTTTTCACTTGTAACCATCCATCCTCCTCTCTACTATCTACTTGCACACATGCCATACTCTTGATAAAAACTCCTTACTGCTTTCCTCCTACACAACAGATCTGTAGCACTTTCCACAAATCATCTCTATCAAGCCTATCAGATGCTTTCTCCAGATCCATAAATGCCACACGTATCCTTCCGTTTTTCTTGGGACTTTTAATATACATTGTTCAAAGCAAACATCTAATCCACATATCCTCTGCCACACCTGAAGCCATACTGTTCCTTCCCAGTCTGATGCTCAGTGCATACTACCCAATCACCACAATCCACTCTTCCATACAACTTACCATTTACACTCAACAAACTTATATCTCTGTAATTCAAACATTCACCTCTGTCCCTGTTACCTTTATATAATGGCAATATACATGCATTCTGCCAATCCTAAGGTACTTTATCATAATCCATGCACAAACTAAAAACCCAAACTAACCAGTAAACAACATGACACCTTCCACAAGAAATTCAAATTCAATACCATCAATTCCATCTGCCTTACCACACTTCATCTTAAGCTAGATTTTTATTGCCTCTTTTCTTTTCACAAACCACTTGCCTTGACTTTCCAACTCTGCATACCTCCACATTGTACACCATACTGTCACAATATCACTAAAGACATTCAACAATCTTGCAAAACATTCATTACATCTCCTCATCACCTCGATTCTGCCTATTACCACTTCTCCATTTGCCCCCTTTACTGATGTTCCTATTTGTTCTCTTGTTTTGTCACAATAATAAACTCCTTCCAAAACATTTTTCTCTTTGCTCACCAAAGTCTACTGACACTTCTTCACCCAAACTCTCATTTGTACTCTTCTACAGCCCCTGCACACTTCTCAACCTCCTGTCATTGTCTCTAATACATCTCCACTCACTGCACTCCTTAACTGTTATGCAATGCCCATACACCTCTCTACTTTTCATTTGCAACTCAACTTTTTTCTCTTTCACTAGTAACTTATCGTCCAAACACCAACCACTCACTAGTCTTTTTCACCTGCCCATCTCCCAATTACCACACACTTCTCTCTCACATGCAAGCACTGCTTTCATAAGCCCCTCCCATTTTCATACTTGTCTGGCATCTCCTGCATTGCAAAGTAGTACCATGTACAAATGAAGAATAGCCTAAATTGCTCACACTGACTCTGCCTTTAATGCACAATGTGCCAAAACCAGACCCTCCCTATCTAAAACCAAGCTCCAAAGCCCTTTCCAAGGATGCTGAGGTTTCAATTTCTACACAAAAAGTTGGCAGGGGAATTTTTCCAAGGAACAATTAAGACAATTACAACATCTGGCAACCAAAAACATAAGATTATGATTCTTTTATTAAAACAAAAGACATGTAACCTAAAATGTAAATCAACATTTATAGCCCATCCCAAAGGAATGCATTACATTACATCTGTAGATTTTCAAGAATTAAGAAATGAAATGAATGCAACAAGTAGGTAGGAGCTAGTAGGAAGCCAACACCCATGGAGGTATATTACCAGTACTACCCCCCAGGGTATTGGGAGGGTTAGTGACGTCACGGCTGCATAGTGAGCCACCACTTCAATGGTCGTCAAGTCACACTCCTATGATCTAGGTAGTTGTTTTCTTTCTGCCTCACCCACATGTGGACTACTGGCATTCTGTCCACAAACATACAATCTCTACTTGTCACACATAATACTTGACAATGAACTCACACACTTCATTCTTCATAACTATTGATTTTTCTGCAGTGACCATGATGCACCCGCCCTGCCCTTTGGCAAAATGATAAGAGCAGTAGATAGAAGGGGTAGGTAGGAAAATTAAGGCAAGAGTATTAAGTAGAAACATTCGGTATAAGAAGGAGGCAGGAGCATTAGGAAGAAGTAGTCAGTAGAAACATTAGGTAGGAGTCTCTGCAAACACTGTACTAGAGTTGTCCTCTGCCAATGGCCTGTTAAAGGTAAGACACTAAAGACTAAGAAGCAGTACTAGAGTTCTCTAGCAATGGAGACTCTATTACCATGGGTATCCCCTTGAGGGAGTTCCAGTTGGAACAAGTGCCAGAGATAGAAAGGAAATGAATTTTCAAGCAAATAATTAAGCAGCCTAACAGCCAATCATACTTTCCTCATAATTATATCTATATTTTTATTTATCATACTTTGTCGCTGTCTCCCGTGTTAGCGAGGTAGCGCAAGGAAACAGACGAAAGAATGGCCCAACCCACCCACATACACATGTATATACATACACGTCCACACACAGCACATATACATACCTATACATCTCAATGTATACATATATATATATATATACACACACAGACATATACATATATACACATGTACATAATTCATACTGTCTGCCCTTATTCATTCCTGTTGCCACCCTGCCACACATAATGACACATAATGACAACCCCATCCCCCCGAATGTGCACGAGGTAGCGCTAGGAAAAGAGAACAAAGGCCACATTCGTTCACACTCAGTCTCTAGCTGTCATGTATAATGCACCGAAACCACAGCTCCCTATCCACATCCAGGCCCCACAAAACTTTCCATGGTTTACCCCAGACGCTTCACATGCCCTGGTTCAATCCATTGACAGCACATCAACCCCAGTATACCACATTGTTCCAATTCACTCTATTCCTTGCACACCTTTCACCCCTCTGCATGTTCAGGCCCCGATCACTCAAAATCTTTTTTACTCCATCTTTCCACCTCCAATTTGGTCTTCCACTTCTCCTTGTTCCCTCCACCTCTGACATATATATCCTCTTTGTCAATCTTTCCTCACTCATTCTCTCCATGTGACCAAACCATTTCCTCATAATATATCTATAAAAATGGCAGTTACCTTGGACTGGGACCTTAAAAAGTGGAGGATTGCAGCACCCTTGGTATGAAAGGCTTGTTCCATTTTCTCATGATTAGTACTCTCTAGATGATTCCTGAAACCCTATAAAGAAATAAGAAAATCATGAGAATGTAGAATTATCAAAGCAAAAGCTGAAATAATACATAAATCAATCTTTTCCAGAAATATCCATTGAACTCTACATTAGAGAAGTACCATCAAAATTTTAGCTGATAACAATATCATAATTTAGTGATCACACTGTACTGATACAACTGAAAAATAGAAAATCTTCTAAATTTGCATCCTGTTATGTTTTTGCTTATTTCTAATGTGGTTATGTCATAATCTTATTATTCAATTTTCATCAGACTAAGCTATGTTTAGTAAGGGCATGTAAAAAAGCATAATTGCAAAGATGCCATACTTTGACTATCTTCAGCCATGAAAGTGAAATATGATACAGTTCATAAATTGATTAAAACATATGGGCTTCTGTAGTCTGAATAGCAATATGGAGATAAACAAGCCAAACATAGTCATGAATAGCAATATGGATAAACAAGCCAAACAGTCTTTTTAATTTTTCTCCTTAAGGTAAATTAGTTTCAAATTTGACATCTTTTATACTTATCATAAAACTTTGAACAAACTAAACCCACAACACATCAATAAAAACATTTAGACTAGTTGCATCATTTTCATGCATAAAGAAATAAAAGTGTTAAGAATCTGAATAAAAAAGTTTAATACATTACTTTCAAGTATGTGCCTTGAACTTCATATCCATTTTTATACGAGCAATGGTACACTGATGAAATTAATTGTATGTATGGTTTTATATATATAAAGCACAGCAACACTAAGAATGATACATAGAAAAAAATAATCCCTCAAATACTTTGCTAAAATTTCACACTCACTCATTATTTTTACATAATATAAGCAGCATTACCAAAACTTTAGCAAGACTGACGTATTGCCAAAAGTGGCTGATACTTATGATACCAATACATCAGCCACATTACTACTCTAGATACAGGAGACAAACACATCAAATATTGTAAAAAGGTATATCCATGACAATACAAAAGAAGAAAGTTAAAAATCATCAAGAGCTTGACAGTATATTTAAAGAAAGCACTGGGATTTACATTCTAATCATACGACATACTCAGAGGTCAAAGGTTCAGTAAAGTATGTGGCAAGCAAAAATGAACTGGTACTATGTTTTCTGATGAAGAGAATCTGTGATCTATTTCCTCAACCTGTCTTTAAATGCTGACATGAATATTATGTGAATCATCTGTTATTACCCCTATCTAAACCTAATATTGTTAAAACAAAAAAAATCAATGTGTAAATTTCAAAATCCACAGCTTCCGTGTTAGGCTCCTGAATCTAGCCTGAGATGTCTACAAGAAAAAATTCTTGTGGTAAGAGATGGGGAGAATTGCAAAACTTAAGAAACCTCTCCCCCTCCCACCACTTATTGTCCTCAGTTTTTTCCTTTTCAACAAATCCACTCTCTTCTTCACATTTTTGTCTCAGCCCATACCTCATACTCATACAACAAAACCCATCTTTGCACTTATATACAGTAACCTCTCTTTCTATATATTCCTCAATGCATCCTGGACCTTTGCCCCCTCACCCACCTTATGGTTTACTTCAGCTCCGATCTATCCATTCAATGACATGTCCATTTCCAGCTAGAGTATCTAAGACACTCCACTTCCTCCAAGTTCTCTCCAATCAAACTCACACTCAACATAACCTGTGTCATTTCACTCCTATATCTAACAGCCTCCCAAACTTCGGCTCTCAATAATCCCCTATCTCACACACCAGCTTTCTCACTTAAATCTGTCCCCAGTACAATGTCATCAGCAAACAACTTACTCAACTCCACCAATAAAACTCCATAGCTTAAGGAAGGAAAAGAATACTAGTCAACCTGCTAATCCCATCAGATGTGGTTGTAGAAGATGGATCTTAAACTGTTTTCCTCATTATGTAATACATGGCAATAATACTTTTTTTTCATTTATGTTTGCTATTTCCCACATCAGTAAGGTAGTGCCAGGAACAGACATTGCTGACATTAAACTCCACAAAGGACTGACCCATATTTCCATATGTACTGCTCCCACACTTGGGATAAAGGCATTTCTAAACTCAACAGAATTCACCCCAAAGAAATACACATGGTTGACCTATCCCCACACGGAGTACTGCTTATACATTTGGGCCTGCTGTTTTTCAAACTTCCTTCTACACAATATTTTTTCTGAGAAAGCTTATCTTGTTATATCTAGTCTTTCAATTCTCAGACTCAACACTTTCCTTAAAGCACAAGTTTAGTTCCCTTTGTTAAATCTTGTCTTTCAATTCTTAGACTCAACACTACTCAAAGCACAATTTTAGTTCCCTTAATCAAACTTATAAATTCCCCACCTACTTGAGAGTAGTTTGTTCACACACCTCTTGACTAAGTTATGTAGTACTCAGCAGGTAAGTTTGATCATCTAGCTTTTGCTTACAAGATTTCTAAGTGCTATTAGCACCATAATGAGTTCCTATATTACCTCTATCATAGGTGACAAAATAAACAACTCTACTTACTTTAGCAGAATTAAATTGCGTGAAGTTGCACACGTGACATTTTAGTGCTTCTGTGGGAGCTGAATATTTCTGTAAATAAAATGGTTTTGGATGAGTTGCCTTCTAACTGACCTGTAGCATATGTTGCTAGTGCACTGAAAGGTACCTATCTACAGTGTTTCATGATGAATCCTGATGAAACATTCACATGGTTAGGAAAAAAGTGGCATTTCTCCAACTAATAATCAACAGAACCAAACTAAAGTCACAAGGAGGAAAGGCAATCAGAAATTACAGTCAAACCTTCATTAACTGTGTAAGGATTATTTGTTTTCTTGAATAGCCATGCATTTTGGCCTAAAACATACCTGAATATGTGACTGATTAAGCTCTGAACACTTACAGTAAATCAAAGCAGAAACAAAATACCTTAATCAAATGTCTACATAAACATCATGCAGACCATTACCTACCCCTTCAATGAAATAATCTCTTTTCATACTTGCTGCATGTTTATGCATTAGCAAAGAAGTGCCAAGAACAAGGAACATACTCATTCACTCATATCCAAACTTTAGTTGTCATGCACAAAGCACCAAAACCAAAACCCCCCATCCATAACCAGGCCCGATACCTCTTATCCTTATGAAACTGTAAGGACTGCTATATAATCAAACATTCCCATCTCTACCCACACAGAAAGAGATCTCTCTTTCCACACACTCCCCATCTCACCCATGATCTTTGCCTCCTCATCTGCCTTATGGTGCTGTTCAGCTCCCATAGTTCCGTCCACTGCTATGTTCACTTACAGGTATTCCAAACATGCTACTTCCTCCAGGTTCACTCTAATCATACTGACATGCCTTTCTCCTCTGCTGAACCTCATTATCTTACTGTTATTCACATCAACTCTCAACTTCCTCCTTTCACACACTCACCCAGACAACAGCTTCAGCCATTTCCAACATGAGTCTACCACTAGAGCTGTCATTTGAACACAGCAACTGACTCACCTTCATAAATCTCTACCCCATATGCCTGCAGACCAAACCCTAACTCCAAAACCCTAACATTGGAACAGCTACAGACATTACTCAACCTTGATGCAAACCCACCTTCACCTAAGGTAACCACTCACCATCCTTTCTTCCTCCTCACACACATCTTACTCTCTCAATATAAATTCCACATTAATTCTTACAGCTTTCCTCCTACACCAGATATTCACAGAACCCTTGACAAAGCAACTTCATTAACACCTATCATATGTTTTCTACAGTGTTTCAATACTCCAGCTACTTGAGGTTATACAGAGTGAAAAGTCACTTTTAGCAAGGTTGTATCACTGAAAGGAATCTTGTCAAAGAACTTCTCACTCCACAGCCTTGAGCAGCAGGAGCCTTAAAAAGGTCTTGGGTAACACCAAGTAATTATATATCTGATGGTCTGTGCCTGCCCCAGCCTCTTAACCACACTACTCTGCCATACAACTTACCAGGTATACTCAAGAAACTAACACCTCTGTACTGGAACATTCATTCTCTCTTTTGCAGGGGCTGAAAAAAGGAGGAAATGAAAGATGAGTATGGGAATATCAGCAAAATTCAGGGGGAATTAGAAGGCACTCAAGGAGGAGGTGAATAGTGTGAAGAGAACGAGAGCAATTCAGAGCATAAGTGAGAAGAGAGCACAGGGAAGCGGTAACACCCAAAGAAGTATTTTGAAAGACTGCTGAATGTACAAGACATTAGAGAGGCAGATGTAGGATGTCTTGGATGTGAAGGAACAAAGAGTGAGAGTGGTAGCAAATGGTCTGATGAAAAGAGGAGTGGTAGTGAAAGCCTTGAGAAAGATGAAGTGTGGCAAAGCAGCTGACTGGATGAGATTGTAGAAAATTCCTTAGAAAAGAGGGTGACAGTGATGTTGATTTGCTTAGCCATGATTTTTAATGTATGTATGTACAGCAGAAGATAACCTTAAGTAACACATACACAGCAAAATCATTGAAAAAATATGATGGTTCTTCTGCAATCATTCTGAATTCTCACCACTGTGATGGCACACCAAATGACACATATATGTATTCACTAATTAATTAGTGTCTTAGGTTCACTTTTTTCATACTTGTTTGCTGTTTTCAGTCTTCGCAAGGCAGCACATAGAACATACGGAAAAACTGCCTCATTCACCCATATCCACATTCCAAATGAAGGTGAGTCAGTTGCTGTGTTCAAATGACAGCTCTAGTGGTAGACTCATGTTGGACCATTTTGTGGCTTCCCTTGAATGCTTCTTATGCCTTGGTTCAACCCCTATATATTGTACTGCACCAATTCTTTTTTCAGACTTGACTGCCATTTCCCACATTAACAAGGTAATGCCAAGAACACACAAAGAAAGGCCACACTTACTCATAACCAATCTCGAGCTATCGTGTGCAATACACTGAAACCACAGTCCCTATCTACAACCAGGCCCCCAAAGACTTTTCTATAGTTTTCACCCAGCCGCTTCACATGTCCTGGTTCAGTCCACTGGCAGCACATTGACCCCTATATATCACAAACTTCCAATTCACTCTATTTTGTGCATGCCTTTCATCCTCCTGTATGTTCAGGTCCTGATCACATATCTTTTTCACTCCATCCTTCCATCTCCAATTTGGTCTCCCCTTCTCCTTGACCCCTCCACTTCTGACATACTTCCTTTCTGTCAATCTCTCCTCACTCATTTTCTTCATGCAACCAAACCATTTCAGTACACCCTCTTTAGTTCTCTCAACCACACTCATTTTTTTTTTATAAAATCACCTCTCTTGTACCCTTTCATTATTTCTTGATCAAACCATCTCACACCACATATCCTAAAACATTTAACTTTCAATACACCCACCCTACTCTGCACATCCTCATCTATAGCAACACTGCTGAGACTACTATACCTTTGAACATATCCACTATCACTCTCCCAGATAATGACCTCTCTTTCCATATATTCTTCAATGATCCCTCACCCATCTTATGATTCACTTCCACTTTCACTACCATGTCCACTCCCAAATACCTAGAACACTTCACTTCCCCAAGATTTTCTCCATTCAAATTCACACCCAACTAATTTGACCCTCTACCCTACTAAACCTAGTAACCTTGCTTATATTCTTTCTCACATCCTTCCAAACTCAGTCACCAACTTCTACAGTTTCTCACTCAAAGCCACCAGTGCTGTCATCAGCAAGCAACAACTGACTCACTTCCTACAGAATGCATATTTGCCTCTCTGTCCAACTCTTACATTTACCTTCCTAACAACCCTATCCTTATGCAAATTAGACAGCCATATCACACACCACACCACATACCAACCTTCACTTGCAAACACTCACACCCCTCTCTTTCTACTCATACAAATGTCTTACACCCTTGATAAAAAATTCTCACTGCTTCTAGTAGTTTTCTTGCACACCATACAGTCCTAAGACCTTCCATAACTCTCTCATATGCTTTCTTCATATCCATGAATGCCATATATTTTGTTTTTCATACTATTCACCATTTCCTGCATTAGCAAGGTAGCATTAAGAACTGAGACTGAGCCTCTGAGGGAATATCCTCACTTGGCCCCCCCTGTTCCTTCTTTTGGAAAACTAAAAACAAGAGGGGAGGATTTCCAGCCCCTCACTCCCTTCCCTTTTAGTCGCCTTCTACAACACGCAGGGAATACGTGGGAAGTATTCTTTCTCCTTCATCCCCAGGGATAAATGCCATATCTAAAACCTTTTACTTCTCTAAGCATTCCTTAAACACATTCTTTCAAGTAAAAGCCTGATCCACACAGCCTCTACCAATTCTGAAACCATAATGTTCCTCCCCAGTCTGATGCCCTGTACATGCCTTCACCCTTTCAATCACCTAACTCACATATAATTTACCAGGAACACCCAAACTTATACCTCTGTAGTCTGAACATACATTTGTTCTACTTGCCTATATATAACAGCATCACATATGCATTATGCCACTCATCAGGCACCAGTCAACAACAATCACACTTTCTTAAGAATTTCAACTGTAATACTAGCCACCTTACCACATTTCATCTTACACAAGGCTTTCAACTTGCTTTTATTAATATTTGTCTAAACTTTCTCCTTCCAAACTCAGTAATAAATTTCTGTAGTTTCTCACTCGATTCTGCCCCAATAAGAAAGTCCTCAGCAAATAATACCCTGACTCAGCTCCCAACCACTCAGCAAACAATACCCAACTCAGCTCCCAACCATCTCCATCCCTGCCAGACTGTAGCCCTTCCTGCACCCCCCTAATACCTCACCACCCCATCCATAAACAGATTGAACATCCAAGGTGACATCAACGAACCCTGCCATAGACCCAGCTTCACCTGAAGCACCTCATCCTCCTCTCTACTTACTCTCTTGATTAAAACACCTCACTGCTTCTTATAGCTTTCATAAAGCACACTTACTACTTTCTCACTTGTTGCCCCAGGATTCAATTCTGTCCTTATAAGGCATCTACAGCACTCACAAAGCTAGCCAGAGCCACTGGTCTGAACCACAGTCACAATATGTAGTGATGTGTGTGCATCCATTTGCAAGGAGAGAGCATAGCAATTTAGTTGTAAGTGTTCAGTATCTTTATTGTGGTAGTTGCACCTTGGGATATGTTGAAATGGTGTTTGTAGTATTGTGGGGATGGGTAATGTGCCAACCAGACATGGGGAAGAGAGGCTCATATTTGTCTGGGAAGTGTGGCTTCTGATGGGTGAGGTGTTTAAGACTGAATTGGGAAAGCAGATGTTTGGT
This sequence comes from Panulirus ornatus, assembly GCF_036320965.1. Classification (NCBI taxonomy): domain Eukaryota; kingdom Metazoa; phylum Arthropoda; class Malacostraca; order Decapoda; family Palinuridae; genus Panulirus; species Panulirus ornatus. The sequence continues at coordinate 18,064,930 of NC_092257.1, read as the reverse complement.
GTTTGTCATGTTATTTCAATGCTTTGTCAGTGTTATATATATTATATATATTGAGGGTCAGGGGATTTGTGAGTAAAGGTTACTGAAATGTGAGGCAGGGATCAGCTCTTAATTTCTACCCGAAAGTTGGCAGTTAGATATGGAATGGTTTGGGTGGGAGGGACCTATTGCTGCTGCACAAAACTGAGAGTTGCTATGTTTAGGTGGGACTGTACTGGAAGGATTTTTGTTTCACTGTGTAAGTGTTGAGCATCTGTAGTTGTTATGCAGCCAGTGATCATTCTGTTTATACTATTTTGTGTGGTTTAAGGCTTTATTGTATTTGCTTTTGAAGGAATGGAAGGTCAGGAAAAAGAGGCCCTGTTTAAAGAGCAGCAAATGAGCTGAGTGTAAAGAATATCTAGGAATTCATTTTCTTGTCCAAGGCCACATAATTTGTGTTGATGTTATTGGCATGGGAAGTGAATGTCATTTGTGTATTGTATGTGATGCCTAAAATGATTAGTTTATATTTCAGTAGGGGTGACTGTCCATTCAAGGTGACAGGAGGATATGAAGTGGATTCATGTCTGTCTGGGGCTAAGAATGATTGAAGCCTTCTGTGGAGATGAGGACATTCTGCTCTGGGTGAGCCATTGTCCCAACTATGTAATGCTGCATGTTTGTTGTTGCTATGATGATTGTGAAATCATCTGCACATGACAGGACCTTCATGATGTGGTTTGCCAGAGGTAAAGGGAGGTCAAGAAAGAAAACACTAAAGAGGGTTGAAGAAAGAGCTGCTACTTGGGGAACTCCACTATAGAGTTTGAAGTGATTTGGAGGTGAAGCCATTGAAAGCGAGTCTACTAAGGTGGGTGGCTATGAAAATGGCTAACCAATTTTTGTCACTGTTGAGAAGCATGGTGTCCAGCATCGTAGGTGCTAGGATTCATACCTGGATCATCCCCTTGCAAGGCAAATGAAAGCACCAGACTACAATGATCTCACAAGCATATGAAAAAGTAAGAAAATTAGGCCCTGGTGAAAAATATTTGAAATATTTTGTATAATAAACCAATAACACTCCAAATCAAGAAGCAACTTTAAATAAGATCAAATGGAAACATCTCCATGTCCTTTAGCTATTTCAAAAAAAAGAAAAAAGAAAAAATTAGAATTTCATAACCTACCGATTTATCTTTCTTTGGAGATTCCTTTTCTTCTTTTATATTTTCACTGTCCCCTCCAGCATCTAAACTCTTGCTGACATTCTGTTCATCCTTATTCTCCTTCTCCTCTGAGGACTTACCATCATCATCTTCCTCCACTGCTTCCTTTTCAGCATTTTTTGTCTCACTCCTGAGAACATAACTCTGTATCAAAAATCTGCACACTGGCCTCAGTCATCCATTATGTAACACTTGAAAAAAATAATGAATCTCCCATCTTCCTTATATTTGGTATGTTGTCCTCAAACTATACTAACAATGAAGATCATTATCAAACCTCAAATCAAAGAGTATCCCTCAAAATTTCCAGTTCATCCTTCCTAACTTCCCTACATTTCATATCCACATTCTGCTTGTTTTTAGGCTCCTCCACCCCTTGTAAATTAATTCTTATTAAAGTTTTTCTTACTGGAGGAAGCCAACTACTTTACTTCTGTAATATCTAAAATAGTGTTCACTAGTTATGGAAACTATTACTGTGGTCACCATCTTGAGGGAATTCCAGGTGGGAAAAGGATCACAGATACCGACAGAAAGATAGTGTATTACATTTTTCACCACCTGAAAGAGCAGATATATACTCTATAATTATTTTTCCATGCTTTTTCACTGTTTACACATTAGTGATGCAAGAAAAAAATTCCTCACACCTACTCTCTATCTATGAATATTGCACCAATATCAAAGACTCCATATTCACAGCCATGCCCCACTGACCTAATCACGGTCTCCCAACCTCACAAGCTCCTTCATCTAGTGTACCATTCATTTGCTCTGCTGTTTTTGTGATTATCTAATACCTATCCCTGAGGACCGAGAAGAAAAAATACTTCCCACATACTCCCTGCATGTCATAAAAGGGCAACAAAAGGGGGTAGAAGCAGGGGGCTGGAAACCCTCCCCTATAAGGAAAATATGAAGGAGCTAAGCACCATGTGCTTATCCTCCTCAAAAACTCAGGATAGGGTGTCTAAATGTGCCTTTAGCCTTTCCCAGTAACCTTGCTCTCTTAATTCTGGTACCATCTTTATTGCCCTTTTCTGCACCTTCTTTACAAATTATATCTTCTTTAGGTGTAGTGACCAAACTTAAGAACATTCTAATTTTGGTTTTATGGAGAATATGAACAGCTTGCTAATCATTTCTTTAACCAAGTACTTGAAAACTATTCTGATATTCGCCAGAAGAGAGTCTGTCTCCTTTACTATTCTCCTGATGTGGGTCTCTGATGAGAGGTTTGGGACAATGATCACTCTCAAGTCCTTCTCACAAACAAAATCCTAAAGTTTATTTCCTGCTAGACAATAATTCTGCAGAGGCTTTCTTTCAGTCTATCTTAACCTCATTACTTTACATTTGCTTGGGTTGAATTTCATCAGCCCTGTATCATGACTTATGCATCATCTGCAAACATATTGAGGTACCATACCTTCAGGCAAGTCATTTACATAGATCAAGAATAACAGCAGTCCCTAAACAGGACCCTAGAGCATTCCACTTGTGACCTCTGACCATAAGAAGGCTCCTTTGACATATGTCATTGTTCCACTATGACAATCTGTTCATTGGAGGTCTCCCCCTTATCCATGCACAGTATTCCATCTTCTTAATCAGCCTCCCTGCAGTACTATGTCAAATGCTTTCTGACAGTCAAGATATGCATAAACTACAGCAACATTTAAAAGAAAACTTATTGTGTGGCTAAAATCATTCCCAGATGAACCAAGAATTGATAATTATGTAATGCAAGTGGCAGCTGAAAAAGAATAGTGTTATACCTCAAGTAAGACATGTGGAAAATACTTCACACAAGCCCTGCCATTCTGGATAAATCTTGAAGGTATTCATAGGTAGGTAACTTTCCCTTTTATCTCAAACATAGCTATCTCTCTCTTAGGTAATTTCTTCTCTGTAGTAAGTCCTCCATTTGCTTTCTGATTAACTTTCTCAATATCTTAAACCTCATATTCATTAGGAAACTGGTCTGTAGTTCAGTGTAGAATGGCAAATGGTGACAGTAAATGGAGCTGGAAGAATTGGTAAGGAAAGAGAGGTTTATCAGAAGCAGTGCAAACATGCATGGGAGAATGTGAGGCATGCAGAAGGTGGAAGGGACGTGGGCACATTAAAAAGGTTAGCGAGTGATGGGGTGATGAAGTTAAGCTGTAAAAGAAAGAGAAAAGAGAGGTTTATGAGCATTACTTGCAGGGAAGGAGTGCAAGTTATTGGGCGGTATACAAGTGAAAGTAACAGAAAGTCAAGAGGAAGGTGCAGGTGCTGAAAAAGAGGGCAAATGAGAGTTCAGGTGAGAGTATAAGCAAACTTCAGAAAGAAAAAATTTAGGACAATAATAGTGTGAGAAAATGCAAGAACAAATGGGATCATTGGTGAAAGGAAAAAATTGCAAAGTGGTAGCAGTTAGAAATGAGGTAAAGAGGAGATTAATGAGTATTTTGAAGGGTTTTTCAAAGAGGTGACAGATGTGGGATGTTTTAGATGTGGAAGTATGTAAAATGAGATAGTCATGGAAAGTGGTTTGGTGAAAACCTTGTGTAAGATGAAGTTCACCACTGCAGTTGAAATGGAAGGGGCAGTAGTTGAATTCTTAACTGGGGTGTTTGTGTTGTTAATTGGTTAGTTCTTCCCTGGTCCAGTCCACTGACAAAAGCAAACACCTGATCCAAACATCCTCTACCACTTATGTAACTACATTGTTCCTCCACAGTCTGCTGCTATGAGTATGCCAGTATCCTCTCACTAATCACACTCCCAAAAACTTATCAAATACACTCAGCAAACTTACACCTCTGCAATTCATTCAACTTTATCCCCCTTGCCTTAACAAGATAGCACTATACAGGCATTCCACCAATCCTCTGCACCTCCATCATGATTCATACACATACTGAAAATCCTTAATAACCAATCAAAAATGCAGTCCTCCCCTTTCTTAACAAATTCAATGGCAATACCATCCACTCCTGCTCTCATGCCACATTTCGTCTAACGCAAGGCTTTCACCTCTTCTCTTTTCGTCTAAAAACTCTGTATCCTTGAAAATGGCTAGAAATACAGTAAAAAACTTAGGCCTTCAGTGTCTATTTTCCCAACACACTTACTCATACTCACATAAACATATGCAAATCCAACTCTTTAAACCAGTTATTCCAAATAACCAGTCTTTTTTCAGCATGTAACTCCATAAGCTGTTCACCAATTCCATTTACATCACTGAATACCCCACTGAATATCTTTAAGTGCCACATTTTCATCCACTTCTACATTCATATCATACATCACAAATATCCAATTTCTTGCAACAAAAGTGCCAACACACTCATTCAGCTGCTCTAAAAAATACATGCCTCTCTAAGTCTTCTTGACTCAAGGTGCATATGCAATAGTAATCAACCACCTCTTGTGATCCACTTTCATCTTTATCCACATGAATCTGGGACTCACTTTCTTACACTTTCAAACTTTCCCATAGCTCCTTCTCTAGCAAAAGTGCTACCCCTTCCTTAGCTCTTGCAGTAACACTAACCCTAAGGAAGCACCATCCCTTCCTTAACTCTTGCCCTAAAACTAAGCCCTGCCTTTACCCTGAAGATATTCCCAAACCATATCAGCCACCCCAGCTGTAGAAGGGGAACACTTCCTTGCAAAAATGCATGTGCAGTGATTCCATACATAGCAAACCAGATAGTTTACGATGAAAATATTAATGCATTCCTGACACATCCCAGCCCCCTAAATTCTACTCCTGTTACAGAAAGTACATGTACCAATCAATTTCATGGAAGCAATTTGCATAAAAACCCTAAGTAATTATCTTACCATACTGTGCTGAAAGGGAGTTTTACGCTTGTGGGCCCCTATCTCTTGAACATTCTCTACTGCCATACTTCTTAAATTTAAGTAAGTAGTATGAATTAACCATGTTCTCAGCTATCTTGCTCCAATCATCCTGCACTCTTATACAATAAAAGTTCATCTTTACATCTTTCTTAAACAAGTTTCTTGCTTAATTTCATTATCTTGGATCAAGCTCAAGTTTAATGACATTGGCTATCTGTGTTTGATTTCACAAAGTCTTTAACTTTTTTCATAATCCTGGTTGCAGCAGTCAGTCCACAGTCAACCCAGTTGTCCATCCACCCTTTGGGGTTGGTTGATAAAAAGGGTACCTGCTTAGGCGAGGGTATATATGGAATGTATTTAGGGAAGCAGTGATGGCTTGCGCAAAAGATGCTTGTGGCATGAGAAGTGTGGGAGGAGGGCAGATTAGAAAGGGTAGTGAGTGATGGGATGAAGAAGTAAGATTATTAGTGAAAGAGAAGAGAGAGGCATTTGGACAATTTTTGCAGGGAAATAATACAAATGACTGGGAGATGTATAAAAGAAAGAGGCAGGAGGTCAAGAGAAAGGTGCAAGAGGTGAAAAAGAGGGCAAATGAGAGTTGGGGTGAGAGAGTATCATTGAATTTTTGGGAGAATAAAAAGATGCTTTGGAAGGAGGTAAATAAAGTGCGTAAGACAAGGGAACACACGGGAACATCACTGAAGGGGGTTAATGGGGAGGTGATAACAAGCAGTGGTGATGTGAGAAGGAGATGAAGTATTTCAAAGGTTTGTTGAATGTGTTTGATGATAGAGTGGCAGATATAGGGTGTTTTGGTTGAGGTGGTGTGCAAAGTGAGAGGTTAGGGAGAATGATTTGGTAAACAGAGAAGAGGTAGTAAAGGCTTTGAGGAAGATGAAAGCCAGCAAGGCAGCGGGTTTGGATGGTATTGCAGTGGAATTTATTAAAAAAGGGGGCGACTGTATTGTTGACTGGTTGGTAAGGTTATTTAATGTATGTATGACTCATGGTGAGGTGCCTGGGGATTGGCAGAATGCTTACATAGTGCCATTGTACATAGGCAAAGGGGATAAAAGTGATAACTCAAATTACAGAGGTTTAAGTTTGTTGAGTATTCCTGGGAAATTACATGGGAGGGTATTGATTGAGAGGGTGAAGGCATGTACAGAGCATCAGATTGGGGAAGAGCAGTGTGGTTTCAGAAGTGGTAGAGGATGTGTGGATCAGGTGTTTGCTTTAAAGAATGTATGTGAGAAATACTTAGAAAAGCAAATGGATTTGTATGTAGCATTTATGGATCTGGAGAAGGCATATGATAGAGTTGATAGAGATGCTCTGTGGAATGTGTTAAGAATATATGGTGTGGGAGGCAAGTTGTTAGAAGCAGTGAAAAGTCTTTATCGAGGATGTAAGGCATGTGTACGTGTAGGAAGAGAGGAAAGTGATTGGTTCTCAGTGAATGTTGGTCTGCGGCAGGAGTGCGTGATGTCTCCATGGTTGTTTAATTTGTTTATGGATGGGGCTGTTAGGGAGGTGAATGCAAGAGTTTTGGAAAGAGGGGCAAGTATACAGTCTGTTGTGGATGAGAGAGCTTGGGAAGTGAGTCAGCTGTTGTTCGCTGATGATAAAGCGCTGGTGGCTGATTCGGGTGAGAAATTGCAGAAGCTGGTGACTGATTCGGGTGAGAAACTGCAGAAGTTGGTGACTGAGTTTGGTAAAGTGTGTGAAAGAAGAAAGCTGAGAGTAAATGTTAATAAGAGCAAGGTTATTAGGTACAGTGGGGTTGAGGGACAAGTCAATTGGGAGGTAAGTTTGAATGGAGAAAAACTGGAGGAAGTAAAGTGTTTTAGATATCTGGGAGTGGATTTGGCAGCGGATGGAACCATGGAAGAGGAAGTGAATCATAGGGTGGGGGAGGGGGCAAAAGTTCTGGGAGCGTTGAAAAATGTGTGGAAGTCGAGAACATTATCTTGGAAAGCAAAAATGAGTATGTTTGAAGGAATAGTAGTTCCAACAATGTTATATGGTTGCGAGGCGTGGGGTATAGATAAAGTTGTGCGGAGTAGGGGGGGATGTGCTGGAAATGAGATGTTTGAGGACAATATGTGGTGTGAGGTGGTTTGATTGAGTATGTAATGTACATATGCATACATATACATATCAACATATACACATATACATACACAGACTCTGTGCATACACATGTAAATATTCATACTTGCTTGCCTTCATCCATTTCCCACGCCACCCCATCCTACAGGAAATAGCATCACCACCCCCTGCATCAGTGAGGTAGTGCCAGGAAAACAAGACAAAAAAGGGGCACATTCATACCATCTCAGCTAACAAAAAAAAAATCTGTAAACATGACTGAGCTGTAACATTTCTAATTTCTCTGTATTCTTAGTTGCAGCCCATGTATGCCAGACTTTGGGAAGGAGGAAATTCCCTATTAGGTTTGTCTTCAAGGGTGAAATTACCTTTGGTTTCTTCATAAGCAGGATAATGATTCATAAATTTTTGAGGAAATTTCACCTCCCTTGCTTAGCAAAGATGCTATAAACATAACTCACAAGAAATTTTAGTACTTCTTGGTTAGGTTGTGGGCAGAGAAAGATTAAGTCTGTTTGAGGGTCCGTGCCACAAAGGACATCAAACCCATCTGTTTTGGAAGGTATCTCCCCGCTAGTTCAAGATGAGTAGGGGCAAGAGCAAGTGTGCATCCTGTACTGTCAAGATCTTGAAACTGTAAGAATCTTGATGACAAATAAGTGTTATCGCCTAGTGAATCCAATAATACATGCAAATGAAAGAAACTGTGAATGCCTCCTTTACCTGAAACAAACTTTGCAAAATGCTCGGTATTTTTCTGCAATGGCTTGCAATATGGTCTAACACGTAATTCTTTTTAATGTAATAGACCAGCAAACATGCCTCCATCACACATATTACCTGATAAATAATAAATACTGAACTGACTTCTTTCAGCGCTGTTACAAAGATATCATGAAAAAAATCAATCAATGTCATAACTGTGATGATGATGGAAGGAAAATGGAGTGGGTTAGCATTAAAGATTGGGTTATGTGAAATGCTTTGCCATATAGAAAGGATGCATGAAGATGGGTTTGTAAAGAATAAATATAAGAGCTCGAGAGATGGAAATACAGAAGATAACTGGCTACCAGCAAGGAATAAATACAGAAATATAATTAACATAATATCTAGGAAGGTGCTGGAGGGTTGGGTCATGCCAAGGAGGTAAGTTTGTAAAGAGCAACTAAGAGACTTTTCTACCTAAGGTCATATATGCAAAAACAAATTGACAGCAAGTTTACCTCTCAACTAAGGGTGTTTCAGAAAGAATAAATCTTCAGAAAGTCTGTCAAGAGCACTTTAGCAGAGAACTTACTTTTGCTTAAGATCTGGTTTATCTACTTTTTGACCACTTGTTCCAGTTGCAGCTTGTGCAGTTTCACTCTTCTTCTGATTCTTAGCAATGCCTTGATTATTGACAACCTTTCTCTTGGGATTTAAATTCCTTGTTTGCTGGTCTGGTGCAGATGGGCCACCCTTCCCACGACGAGGCAACTGCTTGTCAGATGTCCGACGAGGGCTGAATTTTTGTTCGCGACGAGGGAATTTACGTATAGGTTGACGCAATGAGGAAGAAACCGTGTGTCCTTGGTGACTGTCATAACCTCCAGCCTGCAAGAAATAACCACTGTTAAATTACAATCAAAATAAGGGCCGTCATAGAATAGCACCTCTCCTTTCCAATAACAGGGCAAAGTAGTGGTGCACTACATATCCTGTCAAAACTTCTAACTGGAAGACAAAATCAGGAGTATTCTGAGATTCTCAAATACACCTGAAGGGTTGGAGTTTAAGACCAAGTTGGGAGATTGGATGTTTAGTCCTTGTCAAGTAATTTCAGTTTGTAAATGTTTTGTCATAGGTATATTTGTAAGTGGTGGGAGAATCTGCAAGTAGAGGTTACTAGAGCGAGTGGCTGGGGTACAGTTTTATATTTCTACTTGGGGGTGGTGATTAGTTACAGAAAGATCTGGGTGGGAAGGGGTCTAATGCTGTTGAACAAAACTGGGTGCCAAGCATGTTGAGGTGGGTCTGTACTAGGGTATCTGTTTCACAGTGAAGGTGTTAAGTAATTGTGGTTGCTAGGCAGCCTTTTACTGTTCTGAGTGCACTATTCTGCATGGTTTGAATCTAAGTCATATTTGCTTTTTGAAGATTTTGAATCTAAGTCATATTTACGTTTGAAAAGTGGAAGAACAGGCAGGTGAGGCACACTTTAAAATGGAGCAAATGAATTGTCTGTATAAGATGTTCAGCAATTTTTTTTTCTTGTCAAAAGCTGGTGCCAGTCAGTGTTCAGAGGGCAATTAGTTAGCATATTGAATCTGTGTTTATGTTACTGGTGTGGGAAGTGACTGTCATGTGTGTCATATGTGATGCCTAAAATGGTTGGTGTTCTGTTCAGCGGGCAAGACAGTCCATTCAAGGTGACTGGAGGGTGTAAACTGGATTTGTGTCCATCATGGGTTAAAAGAGTAGGTGAAGATGTCTGTATAAATGGTGACATTCTGTTCCAGGATAGCAATTGTTCTAAATGTATAAGGTACTAATGCATGTATGATACTGCTAGTGAAGTGTTAGGGTGTTGCAATGTCATTGTGAAGTTGTCTACATACAAAATGACCTCCATATTGAGGCACACCTGAGGCGATGGGAAGTTGTTTAGGAAGAAATTGGAGAGAGCTGGAGTAAGAACTGCTCCTTGAGGAACTCAACTATACAGTTTTACTGTTTCAGAATTGAAGCCATTGTGAGAAACTCTCACATGAAGGTCGACTATGAAATTGGTCTACTACTTTTTGTCACTTGTGGAGGGTGGGTAGAGTCCCTGAGTATACAAAGAGGGGGTCTTGGGGTTACATGATAATATTGGATTTACATTTTACACCATTTATTACATACTTTTAGTCATGCCTGTGTAAAATACATCAATAACAATTATCATACACACAGAGGAACATCACAATTCTTTTTCCTTATCATTTAGATTTTTTTTCAAGATACAAATACCAATGAGACAAAACTTAAACTATATGTCGTGAGCTTCTCAAATGAATTAACATTAACGATGTAAAGGAGCCACCTTTATGACATGAGCCACCTTTATGACATGAGCAACCTTCATGATGTAACCTTTATTACACCATAAGCATGCACACTTCTCGATGCAATTATGTTATAATTTTCCATTTTCCAATACTAAATGCTCTACTATTTATCATATATTCCTGGGGGTAGGGAAGAGCAACTACTACTCTTGTGCTCCCTTGTATCATAGAAGACAACTAAAGGAGAGGGAGCAGGAATGTGGGAACCCCATCCCTTATACTGCAATTTCTAAATGTTGCAACAGAAGGAACCAAACAAGGAACACTCATCCTCAAAGAAGACTTAGATGAGCAGCTTGTGAAGTTGTATACTGGAAGGAACATGTACTAGCGTACATGGGCAAGTGACTAGTGTACATGGGCAAGTGAGGTAGATGTTAAGCTAGCATTACTGGATTATATACTAAATGACTGGCAAGCTAATGAAAGACTTTTGGGTGTAAGTGTTTTGATCACTTCTTGGTGGAGAGGAGCATGAAAGTTTGAAGAAGCTTCAGGAAAAGAGGACATAATATGGGTTTGAAGATGGTGGTGAAAAGGAGCTTGGGAAAGAGGCTAGTGTGAGAGATACCTGGATATACTTGAAACACAGCAAAAGATGTGACCAAATGAAAATGGGGGGGGGGGTGCAGAATAGGAGGTATTTACAGAAGGAGTGTTTACATGTGAGAGACATATGTGGTACAGAGAAGGCTAGAGTAAGTTGGTAACATTTTTCAATTTATATTACTTTTTGAATTAATTCTTTTATCTATATTCATTGCATTTAGAATTTCTTCTAAATATATTTCAACTAAAGCTCAAAATATACTTACTTTCTCTGACACACAAGCAAATAATAACTCCTTAAAAAACAAGAAATTTTATGTATTTACTACACTCTTTAGCAAACCTTTCAACTCTAATGAAAATATACTATTCATACCATAATCCATGTTTGGGGACACTCTCTATGAGCTACCCTAGTATAACCACAACGTACAAAAAGACATACATCTGAAACACATTGTTTTAAATCTCCAATCTCAAAACTATCACTTCATAAATCAAACTAACAACAGCTTGCATTCATAATCATATTCAATCTAAACTTACCCAATCCAAGCGTCTCATCTTATTAGCAGGGGGTGCATCATATCGTCGGCCACGACCTTCATCCACAGACGTTCCCTGGTTCCAAATATAACAAAACAGTACTGTCAAATGAGATTATCAAATGATATGAGTCAAATACATTTTTTCATACATATTCGCCATTTCCCGCGTTAGAAGGAAGCATTATGAACAGAGGACTGAGCCTTTGAGGAAATATCCTCACTTGGTCCCCTTCTCTGTTCCTTATTTTGGAAAATCAAAAAACAGGAGGGGAGGATTTCCAGCCCCCTGCTCCCTCCCCTTTTAGTTGCCTTCTACGACACACAGGGAATACATGGGATGTATTTATGTTTCTGGGAGAAACATAAATTCAAATTCAAAGCAGACAGAGGCAGAGGATGTGTGGACCTGGTGTTTTCTTTAAAGAACTTGTGTGAGAAATGCTTGTAGAAAGACATTGTGAATCTGGATAGCATATGATAGGGTTATCAGACAGGCATTGTGGAGGGCACTACAAATATATAAGGTATACAGAAAGTTACTACATGTACCAAGTATTTACCCAAAAAAGATGAAACATGTAAGAGTAGGAAGAGAAAAATGTGAATGGTTCTTGTTGTAGGTGGGTCTGCATCTTGAATAAGTAATGTAATAATATTTGTTCATCCACTTAATCTCAAGAATGGGCCACAGCATATGACAGAGGAAGTGATGCAAATTTTCACTGTCAGATGTATCATTTCCTTTTGGATAGTGCAGATATCAAAAGACTTTATTTAAGGTGGCAAAATCTGGCATACAGACACGGTACTGTTCCCATCTTCCAAGCCCTAATCCATGTTATGACAGATGAATTTCCACCAAAAATAAGTTATGATCTTGGTTTGGATGCCAGAGAATCAAGAAAGCACTTTTACAGTTGTGTGTATCTAAAATATAAAAATGGCTATTACTATTTTATTTTCATTATAATTGATCGCTATTTCCTGTGTCAGGGAGGTAGCACCAGGAAACAGACGAAAGAATGTCCCATCCAATCATACACATACATATATATATAATCTTTTACACTTTTTTTTTTTTTTTTTTTGCTTTGTCACTGTCTCCCGCGTTGCGAGGTAGCGCAAGGAAACAGACGAAAGAAATGGCCCAACCCACCCAGATTATTTTTTTTTTTTTATTATACTTTGTCGCTGTCTCCCGCGTTTGCGAGGTAGCGCAGGGAAACAGAGGAAAGAAATGGCCCAACCCCCCCCATACACATGTATATACATACGTCCACACACGCAAATATACATACCTACACAGCTTTCCATAGCTTACCCCAGACGCTTCACATGCCTTGATTCAATCCACTGACAGCACGTCAACCCCGGTATACCACATCGCTCCAATTCACTCTATTCCTTGCCCTCCTTTCACCCTCCTGCATGTTCAGGCCCCGATCACACAAAATCTTTTTCACTCCATCTTTCCACCTCCAATTTGGTCTCCCTCTTCTCCTTGTTCCCTCCACCTCCGACACATATATCCTCTTGGTCAATCTTTCCTCACTCATCCTCTACATGTGCCCAAACCACTTCAAAACACCCTCTTCTGCTCTCTCAACCACGCTCTTTTTATTTCCACACATCTCTCTTACCCTTATGTTACTCACTCGATCAAACCACCTCACACCACACATTGTCCTCAAACATCTCATTTCCAGCACATCCATCCTCCTGCGCACAACTCTATCCATAGCCCACGCCTCGCAACCATACAACATTGTTGGAACCACTATTCCTTCAAACATACCCATTTTTGCTTTCCGAGATAATGTTCTCGACTTCCACGCATTCTTCAAGGCCCCCAGAATTTTCGCCCCCTCCCCCACCCTATGATCCACTTCCGCTTCCATGGTTCCATCCGCTGCCAGATCCACTCCCAGATATCTAAAACACTTCACTTCCTCCAGTTTTTCTCCATTCAAACTCACCTCCCAATTGACTTGACCCTCAACCCTACTGTACCTAATAACCTTGCTCTTATTCACATTTACTCTTAACTTTCTTCTTCCACACACTTTACCAAACTCAGTCACCAGCTTCTGCAGTATCTCACATGAATCAGCCACCAGCGCTGTATCATCAGCGAACAACAACTGACTCACTTCCCAAGCTCTCTCATCCCCAACAGACTTCATACTTGCCCCTCTTTCCAAAACTCTTGCATTTACCTCCCTAACAACCCCATCCATAAACAAATTAAACAACCATGGAGACATCACACACCCCTGCCGCAAACCTACATTCACTGAGAACCAATCACTTTCCTCTCTTCCTACACGTACACATGCCTTACATCCTCGATAAAAACTTTTCACTGCTTCTAACAACTTTCCTCCCACACCATATATTCTTAATACCTTCCACAGAGCATCTCTATCAACTCTATCATATGCCTTCTCCAGATCCATAAATGCTACATACAAATCCATTTGCTTTTCTAAGTATTTCTCACATACATTCTTCAAAGCAAACACCTGATCCACACATCCTCTACCACTTCTGAAACCACACTGCTCTTCCCCAATCTGATGCTCTGTACATGCCTTCACCCTCTCAATCAATACCCTCCCATATAATTTACCAGGAATACTCAACAAACTTATACCTCTGTAATTTGAGCACTCACTCTTATCCCCTTTGCCTTTGTACAATGGCACTATGCACGCATTCCGCCAATCCTCAGGCACCTCACCATGAGTCATACATACATTAAATAACCTTACCAACCAGTCAACAATACAGTCACCCCCTTTTTTAATAAATTCCACTGCAATACCATCCAAACCTGCTGCCTTGCCGGCTTTCATCTTCCGCAAAGCTTTCACTACCTCTTCTCTGTTTACCAAATCATTTTCCCTAACCCTCTCACTTTGCACACCACCTCGACCAAAACACCCTATATCTGCCACTCTATCATCAAACACATTCAACAAACCTTCAAAATACTCACTCCATCTCCTTCTCACATCACCACTACTTGTTATCACCTCCCCATTTGCGCCCTTCACTGAAGTTCCCATTTGCTCCCTTGTCTTACGCACTTTATTTACCTCCTTCCAGAACATCTTTTTATTCTCCCTAAAATTTAATGATACTCTCTCACCCCAACTCTCATTTACCCTTTTTTTCACCTCTTGCACCTTTCTCTTGACCTCCTGTCTCTTTCTTTTATACATCTCCCACTCAATTGCATTTTTTCCCTGCAAAAATCGTCCAAATGCCTCTCTCTTCTCTTTCACTAATACTCTTACTTCTTCATCCCACCACTCACTACCCTTTCTAATCAACCCACCTCCCACTCTTCTCATGCCACAAGCATCTTTTGCGCAATCCATCACTGATTCCCTAAATACATCCCATTCCTCCCCCACTCCCCTTACTTCCATTGTTCTCACCTTTTTCCATTCTGTACTCAGTCTCTCCTGGTACTTCCTCACACTTCCTCACCCACCCAGATACACATGTATATACATACATGTCCCCACACGCAAATATACATACCTACACAGCTTTCCATGGTTTACCCCGGACGCTTCACATGCCCTGATTCAATCCACTGACAGCACGTCAACCCCGGTATACCACATCGATCCAATTCACTCTATTTCTTGCCCTCCTTTCACCCTCCTGCATGTTCAGGCCCCGATCACACAAAATCTTTTTCACTCCATCTTTCCACCTCCAATTTGGTCTCCCACTTCTCCTCGTTCCCTCCACCTCCGACACATATATCCTCTTGGTCAATCTTTCCTCACTCATTCTCTCCATGTGCCCAAACCATTTCAAAACACCTTCTTCTGCTCTCTCAACCACGCTCTTTTTATTTCCACACATCTCTCTTACCCTTACGTTACTTACTCAATCAAACCACCTCACACTACACATTGTCCTCAAACATCTCATTTCCAGCACATCCATCCTCCTGCACACAACTCTATCCATAGCCCACGCCTCGCAACCATACAACATTGTTGGAACCACTATTCCTTCAAACATACCCATTTTTGCTTTTCGAGATAATGTTCTCGACTTCAACACATTCTTCAAGGCTCCCAGGATTTTCGCCCCCTCCCCCACCCTATGATCCACTTCCGCTTCCATGGTTCCATCCGCTGCCAGATCCACTCCCAGATATCTAAAACACTTTACTTCCTCCAGTTTTTCTCCATTCAAACTTACCTCCCAATTGACTTGACCCTCAACCCTACTGTACCTAATTACCTTGCTCTTATTCACATTTACTCTTAACTTTCTTCTTTCACACACTTTACCAAACTCAGTCACCAGCTTCTGCAGTTTCTCACATGAAACAGCCACCAGCGCTGTATCATCAGCAAACAACAACTGACTCACTTCCCAAGCTCTCTCATCCCCAACAGACTTCATACTTGCCCCTCTTTCCAAAACTCTTGCATTTACCTCCCTAACAACCCCATCCATAAACAAATTAAACAACCATGTACATACATATACATATTGTCCTCAAACATCTCATTTCCAGCACATCCACCCTCCTCCACACAACCCTATCTAGAGCCCATGCCTCACAAACATACAACATTGTTGGAACCACTATTCCTTCAAACATACCCATTTTTGCTCTCCAAGATAACGTTCTCGCCTTCCATACATTCTTCAACGCTCCCAGAACCTTTGCCCCCTCCCCCACCCTGTGACTCACTTCCACTTCCATGGTCCCATCCACTGCCAAATCCACTCCCAAATATCTAAAACACTTCACTTCCTCCAGTTTTTCTCCATACAAACTTACCTCCCAATTTATTTGTCCCTAAATGAGGTAATAAAAGGGTAAGAGAGATGTGTGGTAATAAAAAGTGTGGTTGAGAGAGCAGAAGAGGGTGTACTGAAATGGTTTGGTCACATGGAGAGAATGAGTGAGGAAAGATTGACAAGGAGAATATATGTGTCTGAGGTGGAGGGAACAAGAAGTGGGAGACCAAATTGGAGGTGGAAGGATGGAGTGAATAAGATTTTGAGCGATTGAGGCCTGATCATGCAAGAGGGTGAATGGCATACAAGGAATAGATTAAACTGGAATGATGTGGTATACTGGGGTCGATGTGCTGTCAATGGATTGAACCAGGGAATGTGAAGCATCTGGGGTAAACCATGGAAAGTTTTGTGAGGCCTGGATGTGGAAAGGGAGCTGTGGTTTCGTGCATTACTCATGACAACTAGAGACTGAGTGTGAACAAATGTGGCCTTTGTTGTCTTTTCCTAGTGCTACCTCGCGCACATGCAGGGGGAGGGGGATGCCATTTCATGTGTGGTGGGGTGGTGGTGGAAATGGATGAAGGCAGCATGTATGAATATGTACATGTGCATATATATATATATATCCCTGGGGATAGGGGAGAAAGAATACTTCCCATGTATTCCCTGCGTGTCATAGAAGGCGACTAAAACAGGAGGGAGCGGGGGGCTGGAAATCCTCCCCTCTCTTTTTTTTTTTTTTTTTTTTCCAAAAGAGGGAACAGAGAAGGGGGCCAAGTGAGTGTATTCCCTCAAAGGCCCAGTCCTCTGCTCTTCACGCTACCTCGCTAACGCGGGAAATGGCGAATAGTATGAAAGAAAGAAAAGAAAGATATATATATATATATTTTTTTTTTTTTTTATTTTTTTTTTTTTTTTTTTTCTTTTATACTTTGTCGCTGTCTCCCGCGTTTGCGAGGTAGCGCGAGGAAACAGACGAAAGAAATGGCCCAACCCCCATACACACGTACATACACACGTCCACACACGCAAATATACATACCTACACAGCTTTCCATGGTTTACCCCAGACGCTTCACATGCCTTGATTCAATCCACTGACAGCACGTCAACCCCTGTATACCACATCGCTCCAATTCACTCTATTCCTTGCCCTCCTTTCACCCTCCTGCATGTTCAGGCCCCGATCACACAAAATCCTTTTTCACTCCATCTTTCCACCTCCAATTTGGTCTCCCTCTTCTCCTCGTTCCCTCCACCTCCGACACATATATCCTCTTGGTCAATCTTTCCTCACTCATTCTCTCCATGTGCCCAAACCATTTCAAAACACCCTCTTCTGCTCTCTCAACCACGCTCTTTTTATTTCCACACATCTCTCTTACCCTTACGTTACTTACTCGATCAAACCACCTCACACCACACATTGTCCTCAAACATCTCATTTCCAGCACATCCATCCTCCTGCGCACAACTCTATCCATAGCCCACGCCTCGCAACCATACAACATTGTTGGAACCACTATTCCTTCAAACATACCCATTTTTGCTTTCCGAGATAATGTTCTCGACTTCCACACATTTTTCAAGGCTCCCAAAATTTTCGCCCCCTCCCCCACCCTATGATCCACTTCCGCTTCCATGGTTCCATCCGCTGACAGATCCACTCCCAGATATCTAAAACACTTCACTTCCTCCAGTTTTTCACCATTCAAACTCACCTCCCAATTGACTTGACCCTCAACCCTACTGTACCTAATAACCTTGCTCTTATTCACATTTACTCTTAACTTTCTTCTTCCACACACTTTACCAAACTCAGTCACCAGCTTCTGCAGTTTCTCACATGAATCAGCCACCAGCGCTGTATCATCAGCGAACAACAACTGACTCACTTCCCAAGCTCTCTCATCCCCAACAGACTTCATACTTGCCCCTCTTTCCAGGACTCTTGCATTTACCTCCCTAACAACCCCATCCATAAACAAATTAAACAACCATGGAGACATCACACACCCCTGCCGCAAACCTACATTCACTGAGAACCAATCACTTTCCTCTCTTCCTACACGTACACATGCCTTACATCCTCGATAAAAACTTTTCACTGCTTCTAACAACTTGCCTCCCACACCATATATTCTTAATACCTTCCACAGAGCATCTCTATCAACTCTATCATATGCCTTCTCCAGATCCATAAATGCTACATACAAATCCATTTGCTTTTCTAAGTATTTCTCACATACATTCTTCAAAGCAAACACCTGATCCACACATCCTCTACCACTTCTGAAACCACACTGCTCTTCCCCAATCTGATGCTCTGTACATGCCTTCACCCTCTCAATCAATACCCTCCCATATAATTTACCAGGAATACTCAACAAACTTATACCTCTGTAATTTGAGCACTCACTCTTATCCCCTTTGCCTTTGTACAATGGCACTATGCACGCATTCCGCCAATCCTCAGGCACCTCACCATGAGTCATACATACATTAAATAACCTTACCAACCAGTCAACAATACAGTCACCCCCTTTTTTAATAAATTCCACTGCAATACCATCCAAACCTGCTGCCTTGCCGGCTTTCATCTTCCGCAAAGCTTTTACTACCTCTTCTCTGTTTACCAAATCATTTTCCCTAACCCTCTCACTTTGCACACCACCTCGACCCAAACACCCTCTATCTGCCACTCTGTCATCAGACACATTCAACAAACCTTCAAAATACTCATTCCATCTCCTTCTCACATCACCACTACTTGTTATCACCTCCCCATTTACGCCCTTTTTATTTAGATATCTGGGAGTGGATCTGTCAGCGGATGGAACCATGGAAGCGGAAGTGGATCATAGGGTGGGGGAGGGGGCGAAAATTTTGGGAGCCTTGAAAAATGTGTGGAAGTCGAGAACATTATCTCGGAAAGCAAAAATGGGTATGTTTGAGGGAATAGTGGTTCCAACAATGCTGTATGGTTGCGAGGCGTGGGCTATGGATAGAGATGTGCGCAGGAGGATGGATGTGCTGGAAATGAGATGTTTGAGGACAATGTGTGGTGTGAGGTGGTTTGATCGAGTAAGTAACGTAAGGGTAAGAGAGATGTGTGGAAATAAAAAGAGCGTGGTTGAGAGAGCAGAAGAGGGTGTTTTGAAATGGTTTGGGCACATGGAGAGAATGAGTGAGGAGAGATTGACCAAGAGGATATATGTGTCGGAGGTGGAGGGAACGAGGAGAAGAGGGAGACCAAATTGGAGGTGGAAAGATGGAGTGAAAAAGATTTTGTGTGATCGGGGCCTGAACATGCAGGAGGGTGAAAGGAGGGCAAGAAATAGAGTGAATTGGAGTCATGTGGTATACAGGGGTTGACGTGCTGTCAGTGGATTGAAGCAAGGCATGTGAAGCGTCTGGGGTAAACCATGGAAAGCTGTGTAGGTATGTATATTTGCGTGTGTGGACGTGTGTATGTACATGTGTATGGGGGGGGGGGGTTGGGCCATTTCTTTCGTCTGTTTCCTTGCGCTACCTCGCAAACGCGGGAGACAGCGACAAAGTATAAAAAAAAAAAAAAAAAAAAAAAAAAAAAAAATATATATATATATATATATCTTTCTTTTCTTTCTTTCATACTATTCGCCATTTTCCGCGTTAGCGAGGTAGCGTGAAGAGCAGAGGACTGGGCCTTTGAGGGAATACCCTCACTTGGCCCCCTTCTCTGTTCCCTCTTTTGGAAAAAAAAAAAAGGGAGGATTTCCAGTTTTTTTGGTTTTTTTTGATTTTCCAAAAGAATGAACAGAGAAGGGGGCCAGGTGAGGATATTCCCTCAAAGGCCCAGTCCTCTGTTCTTAACGCTACGTCGCTAATGTGGGAAATGGCGAATAGTATGAAAAAAAAAAAAAAAAAATATATATATATATATATTTGTCTGTGTATGTACACATTGAAATGTATAGGTATGTATATGTGCATGTGTGAGCGTTTATGTATATACGTGTGTATGTGGGTGGTGGATTGGGCCATTTTTTCGTCTGTTTCCTTGCGCTACCTCGCTAATGTGGGAGTCAGCGACAAAGTATGATAAAATATAAATAAAATATATATATACATACACATACACAGACATACACATATATATACATGTACATATTCGTACTTACTTGCCTTCATCCATTCCTGACGCTACCCCACCCCACGGGAAACAGCATCACTACCCCCTGCTTCAGCAAGGTAACATTAAGAAAACAGACAAAAAAGGCCACATCTGTTCACACTCAGTCTTTAACCGTCATGTGCAATGCAACAAAATCACAGCTCCCTATCCACATCCAGGCCCCACAAACATTTCCATGGTTTACCCCAGACATTTCACGTACCATGGTTCAGGCCACTGACACTAACTTACAATATCTGATACAATGAGACTTAAAAGGGCCCACATCTGCATATGTGGTTTACAAACAAGCTACAGGCCAAAATAGTTAAGGAAACCTTGGTGTAATCAGTTTAAAGATGAGATGATGAAAGGTAAAGGCAATGGTCTTAAAATGTAGATCAAATCTCAAGCATAATGAAGGTGTACAACATGGGAGGTAATCACTTACTGCTTGCAGGTAACAAGGCTCTGAGAGCAGACTTGTGAGAGACATTCCAGAAGCTGCTGAAAGAGTTTGGAAGTGTTTGTAAAAGGACAGAGATGAGAGTGAATGTGGACAAAATTAAGTTTATGATGTGCAGTTACGGTATACTATAAGCCAGGACAGTCTGAATTAAGGCTGACTGGAGAGGACCTGGAGTTAACAGAATACTTTAGATCCAAGGGAGTGGATTTGGCAGCGGATGGATTTGTGGGAGCTGAAGTGAGTCATAGCATGGGAGGAAGAAGCATAAGGTGTGTGAGTACTGAGGTAGGCATCTTAATGCAAAGATGGGCACATTTTCAGGTTTAGTAGCCCCAACAGTTTTGCACATGTGTCTCATGTCCTGAATGCAAAAGAGTGGAAGAAGGTGGAGATGTTAGAGATGAAAAGCCTAAGATATGTAGTGAGAGGAGGCAGGATGATCATAAAATGGCTTGGACATAGGAAAATGATATTCAAAGAAACACTAAGATCTACATGTCAGAAGTTGAAGGAGGAAGGAGAAACCTAAACATCTGAACATTCAGATGGGTTAAAGGACTGCATAGGAGAGAATGAAATGGATCAATGTGGCATAAGGGAGTGACATGTTGTTAATGGACTCAATCCGAGCATATGAAGGAGTCAAGGTAAACCATGGAATTGGCTGTGGGGCTTGACTATGAAAGGCGGGCTCAAGTTATAGTGCACAGTACCTGATACATAGAGACTGGAATACATACAACAAGGCAAGAGTAGCAAACAGTGCACTCTGTATGCCCTGCTTGCACAATTAAATCGTTATCCTTGGCCACTTCTCTTGCAAAGTCATCTATCCAGGGTTCGACAGGAATTAACTAGGTATGAGTATGTAGTAACTTGGATCCTCTTCTAAGGGGGCCCCCTCGCCACTCAAGAGGCTAGCTGCATCCACTGGGTGAGACAACATATCAACAAGTGTGATGATGCTGAGTGTCTTGTGGGGTGACTGCAAGACAACTGAGGAGTGAATGCTGAAAAGCCTCCACTATGCAGGATGCATTTTGAACATGAGGGGTCTTGTGATATCCAGAGTCAACATGTGTAATGTTGGAGGTCAAGAGGTATTCAAAACATATGCAAGGATGCAACTTGTACATGCTTGGGGAATAGACTTTCAGATGGGTGTGTATCTCATGGGATGGTGTTTTGGGTTGAGGTGGAATCGACACTCATTAAAGTGTCATAATATGTTTCTTAAATGTTTCGCTTATTGGAAGAAGAGACTTTTGGGTATTTGTTACTAAAGCATGAGGTGGGGTTAAGAGTCTCATATCTGTTTGAAGGTTAGTTATCATGTGGTTTGGGGTGAGGGGTCACATACTGTTGCAAAGAATCAGGTCCTAAGTATGCTGAGGTTGGACTATAGTTTATATATTTCTGTTTCAATTTGCTGGTGCTGAATGTGTGCAGTTGAGAAGCAGCCAGTAATAGTTCTGAGTGCTATGTTTAGTTTCAAATGGAACTTTATTGTGTTAGCATTTGAAAGAGTGGCTAACCTTGCTTCTGAGACATAGGTTATGGTGGTGAAGGACACTGAGCAATTCTTTTTGCTGTCCTAAGCTGTTGCCACAAAGAGTACAAAGGACATCTAATATATGGCCTTTGATTTAATGTTTGTGGTGTGGGAAGTGAATGTAAGTATATGTGTCTCATACGATACCTAGTATGGTTACAGTTTTGTTTAGTGCTAGTGGCTGACCATTCAGAGTTAGGGAAGAGCGCAGGTTTAATAGAGTCTGTCATGGTTTCAGATAGAGATGAATTTCTGAGGGGATGCGATTCTTTATTCTATGCAGGTCAAAGTTTAGTGTAATGTCATGCTGCATATTTGTTGTTCTCTAACGAATGAAACCCTTTCTACCGCAGAACAATAGATGCACCAACACACAAATATCAAAAATGCCAGGATATGCCTGAACAAATAATTCATATATATTTGCAGTCATTATAGGTATGGGATGGACAGAGTGAAGACAGATGAGTACCATAACAAGAAAGTAAAATGAAGAATATACAACATTCATTGCACTTACTGAAGATAGCACTGCATTCAAAATGTTTAATGCAAGCTTTGATTCGCTGTTCCCCATATGACCAAGGTGGCTAATAGACCCCATTAGCTCTGTACTTCCTCCTCCTCCCATTCCAGAGAGACTTCCAGTGTGTCCTCCAACATAAGGCATGAAATTTCCATAACTTCCACTCCCAGCACCTGCAGTAGGAACTACACCACTCTCCCATGGGTTTAGCATCTGGCTGCCGGAACTCATTCCACCACCACGCCTGCATTCAAAATAGAAAAGTAATCATGAGTTCCATATATATAACTAAAGACAAACTGAAATCAAATGAAAGAAGACTTTCTAAATGAGATACTTGCAGTTATAGCAGAACATATTAGTCCAGTTGCTTTGGGGGAAAATAAATCAAAGAAAAGAAAACACTTATGTTCTCCACTTAGCGTCTGTGAATACGACAAGAAAACTGTGGTCCCTGTAAGACTTGTGTCATTTGCACAGCAGCACAATTACTGGGAAGGAAATGAAAGGGTGAAGACAAAGTTTAAAAATATCAAAGTGTGTTCCAAAGAACACTCAATTTGCCTGCTGTGCAGCAGAGTAAGTGGGCCTGAAACATGAGTGGATGTAAATACAGTGAGGAAAATACAAGAAAGATCTGTATGGTACATATCTATAAAGGTCATATGTTGAATCATGCTATAGTGCAACACTACCATCAAAGTAATAACAGAATAATAACCTATTATGAATTCTATAATAATTTTTTAGAATTAGAATATATAATCATGGAACAATGAAACCAAATACCAAGATAAATGCTGGGAAATTAGTAATACTGAACAGGTTTGCAGCTACTAAATATATTACCTTACCTGCCCTGGTTATGTGTACTACCACTGTAGCCTCCAGCACCTCTCATTCCATATCTGCTATTGCCGCTATAATCACCTCGACGATAGCTTCTACCTCCACGAGTATTAATTCCTCCACCTGGTCCTCCACGGTTGGTCCCAGACCTATTGGAATATAAAAGGGTCAAAGAAATTTATTGCATCAAAAAACATAAGTTATGAAATATGAAAAACTCTTTCTCTCAGGGAGAGTGTCCCTCTAGCCATGAATGGTCTCAGATCTCTGGGGTTTGAAACCTCTTAATCCTGTCTTGTTGAGGAAGCATCTGCCTTTCACTCTTCGTGAACCACCTACCTGGAAGTGAATGGCATGGCTTGGCTTGGGTCCACCAACTGACCAACCAGAAAACCCCAATAAGTAATAATATCATTGTCCCATAAATAATGACATCACTGCACCTAGGTCACCAGCCACAATACATCACATTTTTCTCAAAACACATTCGTCAACACACGTATTCACAAATCACCAACAGTTAAAGACTGGTATCTCAAAAATGTGGAAAAGGAAGGGTGGGAAGAGACAACTGAAAAATACTTATGGGACACTACCTTAGAGTTTTCTATACTTCAAAATATATACTTCTCTCCCGGGTCATAAGAATATACCAACCTTGAGGAGGATGGTTAGAGATAAACATCATCAAAAAAGAATATGTATAGCAAAAATATTACTGAAGGAGTTATCAAGAGTTCTCCCAAACTTAAAGATAAGTATTACTGACACATGAATTGATAAGTACCAAAGATTTTCCACTTAAACTACTCCAAGAGAAGCTTCTCAGAAAGGTCAACATTGAATGTTATCTTCCAAACTCATGGCCTCTGACATAAAAGCAAAAAAGGGTCCACAAAACTGAGACTCTTCAGAACTGTACCTTACTGATAAAAATTCTAAGATGCAGAATCTCTGATGAACAATATAATTCATCCAATTTTCACAAGCATAAGAGGCCTGGCAGTCTCTTCAGAACTGTACCTTAATTATAAAAATTCTAAGATTCAGAATCTCTGATGAATATAATTAATCCAATTTTCACCAGCATAAGGGGCCTGGCCTCCTCTCTTATGTATGCCCTTTTCAATTCCCTTTGCCTTTCTCCAATG
This sequence comes from Panulirus ornatus, assembly GCF_036320965.1. NCBI lineage: Eukaryota > Metazoa > Arthropoda > Malacostraca > Decapoda > Palinuridae > Panulirus > Panulirus ornatus. The sequence goes on along the minus strand of NC_092257.1, from coordinate 18,040,072 downwards.
ACATCTTGAACAGTTTATCAAGTGATCTGTCAAGTACAACTGCAAACATCTTCAGCACATATGATGTAATTTCATCAGCACCATGAACTTGTATGGATAAAGACCCTTTTGTATTCTATTACTGATTTTTCTAGATATCTCAATGGTCTTTCAAACATCCTCACCATTCAGTTCCCAACACCTCTACATCACACTCTACAACCCTTCCCTGTGAATGCCTTAATCTGATCAATTACTCTTTAGCTGACAATTTACTCTAAATATATATGAAAAAGTTTTGAATTATCTACTACCTTGTTTACAATATTCTTTTTAAAGTTTCTTTGTTCCTCCTTTCTTATCCTGCTATATTTGTCCCTTGCTCTTTCCTATCTTATGAAAGCTGGCTGTTTGGGTGGATAATGATGTATACCTTCACCATAACACTTCTTGAAAATCCACTGCTTCTACTGAACCATCCTTCCCTCTCTTATTAATCTAACTCTGTACTTGAGGCTAGAGGTACCCATCTTCATACTCCTACATTGTGAAGCTCATGGAACCTTTCACCACAATGACCACGTTACTGACAACTGAACTCCATTTCCCAATTTTCTTTACCATAGAAAGTGTTCATACTTTCAACAATCTATGAGGCTATGCATATAGAAATTAAACAAGCATCAAATAAAAAAAAAAAGTTGAGAAAACTGCAGTTCAGGTTTTTCAACTTTTAAAATCCTACAACTTTTGACCCCAGCAATATATCTTGTTCATTTTTATCTTTTTCTGCAAATATAGCTAAACATGTAGATAATGTATCAATCTGAATGAAACATCATATAATATTCAAGTTAGAGGCGATTACATTGCTGTATGTCACATACTAATTCTTTTTTTTGCACTTGTCGTTTCCTGACTCAAGGCAGTGCTAGGAACAGACACAAAGCCCCTCACTTGTTCCCATCCACTCCCTAGCAGCCATGAATGATGGAACAAAACCAGAAATACAGATCCACTCCTAGGTCACAAAAACCATTCCATGGGTAATCCTGGCCACTTCATTTGCTCTGATTCAGCCCACTGACGGTACATCACTCCTAATGCCACAATGTTCCAATTCATTCCATTCCATGCACATCTTTCACCCATGTGAATATTCGAGTCACAATCCTTAGTAGGTGTGCCTGGCAACGCAGCATTTCTTGATATATATATATATATATATATATATATATATATATATAATGTGCTCAGTTGAAGCGTTTTGCCTAGATCAGAAATTGCAAAAAGCTGACCTTTAGGCTTTTTCTTCACCAGTTCTTGTTACTACCATGGAAATGCAAGAAACAGTGAACTAGTATGAAAGATAGTCAGAAAAATAATGCCAAAACCCCTTCATCTAAAACCACTACACCATCGAATGCCTCAAAATCAATGGAAATTTAATACACAAACTGGCAGAAGTAGAGGGAAAGATACCAAGATAAAGATGTAGGAAATAACCAGCCTGAAAAAGAGTTAAGATTTAATTATACACCAACAACCATTCCTGCATTCATAAAGAAGGCAAAGAAATTTACAAAGTACAAATGATTATGCATTACCTTCCCTTACAGAAGGGTCTTCGTTGAAAACTAAGCCCAAGATTCTACTATCCTGGAAGTTACGATTTCTCAAACAGAGTTATAAGCTAACCAAAAACATCATTACAGTTGCCACAAACTTCAAACATGTCTGAAAAAAAAGAAGACATACCTCCTCTGGTTGGCACCACCTGTTTTAGGTTGTGCATAATACTTCCTCTGCTTATAGCCAACCATCCTGAAATGAGTAAATATAAAACAAAATAAAAATCATAGAAAATATAATAAAAATCTGTACCATGGCCTGTGTCGGCTCTCTTTTCTACCTAAACCAGTAGTTGCTTGCAAAGTGAATTATCACAAACCCTAAACAGACCTATTTTAGATCAGGTAAAGTTAGGTTTCTCACTCAAATATTTTACCAAGCATTTCCTATTTTTGAGGCCCCACCCTTTTCTGCATGGAACAATATAAATCATATGCTTCTTCAACCAACCTTGAAACTAGCTTGGATCATTCTGCGGTTCATGTCAATGGCCATCTTCAGTTCAACCTCACCTTTGCACTACATGTTCACTACACCATGGTATCTATGTACTGCACTGTACTGTAGAATTACCAAATTGAGAAAAAAACAAACTGAACAACCATGAAAACCCTAAATTCTTTTCATCATTATTTACTTCAATCACAACAAACACACACTTGCAGCACAACACTAAATTCTCACCTTCAAAACACCCTAGAGAACACTGGCCTTTGACCTAACCCTTACAAGCCTATGATCAACACCACAAAGAAAAAGTTAAAAGCTACATTTACTAAACCCTTATCAGGTCAAAGGATATCTCCATCCAACCCTTATCTTCATTAGGCTCTTGATAACACAAGCCTCTGACTTGAACCTTACAGGCCAGGTCAAAGCCCATCTTCACTACATCCTAATCTTAATCCTAAAACCTAATCCTAAAACCTAAAACCACTGGCCTTTGATCTAACCCATTCAGTCCTTTGACCTGACCCATATGTATCAGATCGAAGGCGATCTTTTCTAAACCCTGCTTTTCAATAAATCCCTACCATAATGGACCACTGACCTGAACTGTAAGGCCATCATCACTAAACTACTACATTATAACCTTACATTCACTCCACCCTTGGCACAACAGGTTAGAAACACTATACAAATGTGAAGACGACTCCAACAGCTGGTGAAACATGTCAACACAATGCTGGTTTTAGCACTTACTGCTATCTTACCATCAAATGTCTTATTGTCTTTTTCATTTCACAAAATAGAAAAAAAATTATCTTTATTTCACTAAGTTATATATTGATGTTTTAGAGACCCATCTTGTGGGAGCACTAAAGCAAAATGAGCACATGCTGTTTGACAAATTTGTTTTTTATATCAAATACTGATATAGCATCTCTTATGAACACAATGTAAGGACCTTTTCTTTTTCACCTTCAACACTGTTTTCAATCTCCTAGAAACACAATGCAGGTAAATTTTTGGAACATCATGAGTTATCTGAATCCAGTATTGATTTCAGTGTATTTTAGTGCTAATGAAAAAAAAATATAAATGTGTGGAAGGCGAGAATGTTATCTTGGAGAGCAAAAAAGGGTATGTTTGAAGGAAGAGTGGTTCCAACAATGTAATATGGTTGTGAGGCATGGGCTATAGATAGAGTTGTGCAGTGGAGGGTGGATGTGTTGGAAATCATTCAAGGGAATCAAAAACAATTGGAAAATTGTTTCAACCAAACCAAACCTAACAAAACGGCTTGGTGGCCATCACAATAATAATACCTTTTCCTAAACCTAAAAGCAATACAAAGCTAAACTAGACTTGCGCATCCATAAACCTATGTAACAAATATACACGACATGATCCCCAAAGGTATTTTTGTAATCCTTTGAATCTATGGTACATAAAACATCTAAAACACTAGTAGTTTTTTTTATTCACAGCTTGTTTTGTTAAGGAGCTAAAACAGACTTTTACCTATCACTCAATATCCTATGCAAATAGCGATGCTGAACTATAGTACTTTTGGGGGGCAAATATACTAAAAGTGGCTTCTGACATGGTTACAACTCCTCTAATACTCTACCTTTCAGGCAGTGTGGGTTTAACCCACACTTCTTGTATATAACAAACTTCGCTGTACGTAAGACGGGAATACATGTTTTCAGGAGCACCCGATGATTTGCCGCACTGGCCCACATGCAACTTTTTTTTTTCATTTAAACACTAGATTAGGTTAGATAAGGTTAAGGTTGTCACCACGTCTAAAACTCATGTAATCTAACCTCACCTAGCCTTAAATTACATAAAAGGCCAGGGAGCCAATATTCAGGTGATCGCTTTCTCAAAACCTCACAACATGGATCTGGACCCGATTAATAAAATAAAATGTGATGGAGATGTTTGACTTTATTTCTCATCACATTATATACAAGACATTAGTGAACATGAAATCAGAAGTAGACACCGATTTTACCTTCTAGAAACTGAGTTCTGCCAATGCCCAAGTCTGCAAATTCAGGTTCTTCTTAGGTACACCCCAACGTCATTTATGTGTACGACTTGCCGATGGACCAATACAATGTTAACAACAATGGCGGCGTCACAACAACAAATTGTGAGTGGTATAGAATATAAAGTCTTACGGTACCTATAACGACTGTCTTTTATGAGCACTAGCTTATTATGTAATTTTGATCAATGAACTGTCGTACAAAAAAAAAGAGTAAACCCGAATTTTGTCTGTAGATAAAAAAAAAGTGAACCCATATGCAAAATGTTGAAACGCCTATTTGCTCAGATGAATAGACCTCATTTACAGGGTTTTTGATGTCTTCAAAGCAGCACTTACAAGCACTAACAAGGAAAGGATAGACTTGTTTGGAGACAAGTGTATCGTCAAGATAGCTCTCCTTTTCGTCCAACGACAATTATACAAGTTATACAACCTGTTGAAGGTGAATTTTCACTCGCAGTGTATACCCATGGAGGTAGAGTAGGGGAAATGATTAAAGTATTCAGACTATCTGATGAGCACTTCCTCTCTTTGATGATAAGATGAAAGAATTTAACTCGCTTACACCCAAAATGAGTAATTTACACATTGTAATGAATTCATATTGACCGAATGCACACCGTAACCTACTAATCCTTCAATTATTCTCTTATTTGTCAATTAAGATGTGAATTTCAGAATATTTTTTTGTTACTAACAATGCCTTCAAGTTTGGCACCATTTTGCGATTTTTTTTTCATTTTCCCTTGAGAGTAAGCACGTTCACGAGAATTAGAAATATATCAAATATTTCTGACGGGCTGATTGCGAATACATTTATACTTTGCAGTTATGAAGAACTCTACCTACTATTGGTTATATGATACTTGAGATACAAACCACTCCTAAGTTTCCCCACTACTATTTTCCTAAGAAAAAAAATATTTGTAACGCAGTGAAATTATAACTTAGGGAATTTACGAGGAAAAAAATCTCGGGAGAAATAATGAATACTCCCTTATGGTATCACCTTCAGTCAGCGCCGTTGCTCACAGTTCCATGTCAACTCTGTGGGTAATTGTCAGTAATATACTTAAAAAAAAAAATAGTCATGTTGCAAGGCATGGGCTATAGATAAGGTTGTGCGGAGGAGGGTGGATGTGTTGGAACTGATATGTTTTGAGAACAATATTTGGTGTGAGGTGGTTTGATCGAGTGAGTAATGAAGGTGTAAGAGATGTGGGGTAATAAAAAGAGTGTGGTTGAGAGAGAAGAGGGTGTATTGATTGAAATGTTTTGGTCACATGGGGAGTGAGGAGATTGACAAAGAGGATATATGTGTCACAGGTGGAGGGAACAAGAATTGGGAGACCAAATTGGACATGGAAGGATGGAGTGAAAAAGATTTTGAGCGATCAGGGTCTGAACGTACAGAAGGGCGAAAGGCCTGCAAGGAATAGAGTGAATTGGAACGATGTGATATACCGGGGTCGACGTGCTGTCAATGGATTGAGCCAGGGCATGTGAAGCATCTGGAGTAAAACATGTAAAGTTTTATGGGGCCTGGATGTGGGAAGGGAGATGTGGTTTTGGTGCATTACATGTGACAGATAGAGACAGTGTGAACGAATGTGGCCTTTGTTGTCTTTTCCTAGCCCTACCTGGCATGCACCCTGGGGGTGGGGGAGTTCTCTTTCATGTGTGGCGGGGTGGTGACAAGAATTGATAAAGGCAAGTATGAATATGTACATGTGCATACATGTCTGTGTATATGTATGTATACGTTGAAGTGTATAGGTGTGTATATGTGTGTGTGTGTGGGCATTTATGTATATGTCTGTGTATTTGGATGGGTTGGTCCATTGTTTTGTCTGTTTCCTTGCAAGAACATTATCTCAGAGAGCAAAAATGGGTATGTTTGAAGGAATAGTGGTTCCAACAATGTTATATGGTTGCGAGACATGGGCTGTAGATAGGGTTTTGCAGAGGAGGGTTGGTGTTTTGGAAATGAGATGTTTGAGGACAATATGTGGTGAGGTAGTTTGATTAAGTAATGAAAGGCGTAAGAGAGATTTGTGGTAATAAAAAGTGTGGTTGAGAGAGCAGAAGACGGTGTATTGAAATGGTTTGATCACATGGAGAGAATGAGTGAGGAAAGATTGACAAAGAGGATATATGTATCAGAGGTGGAGGGAACGAGAAGAGGGAGACCAAATTGGAGGTGGAAGGATGGAGTGAAAAAGATTTTGAGCGATTGGGGCCTGAACATGCAGGAGGGTGAAAGGCGTGCAAGGAATAGAGTGAATTAGAACGATGTGGTATATCGGGGTCAATGTGCTGTCAGTAGATTGAACCAGGGCATGTGAATCGTCTGGGGTAAACCATGGAAAGTTTTGTGGGGCCTGGATGTGGAAAGGGAGCTGTGGTTTCGGTGCATTACACATGACAGCTAGAGACTGAGTGTGAACAAATGTGGATTTTGTTGTCCTTTCCTAGAGCTACCTCACACACTTGAGGGGGGAGGGGGTTGTCATTTCATGTGTGACGGGGTGGTGACGGGAATGAATAAAGGCAGCAAGCATGAATTATGTACATGTGTATATATGTATGTGTCTGTGTGTGTATATAAATGTATACGTTGAAATGTATGGTATGTATATATGCGTGTGTGGACGTGCATGTGGGTGGGTTGAGCCATTCTTTTGTCCGTTTCCTTGCGCTACTTTGCTAACATGGGAGACAGCAATAAAGTATAATAAATATAATAATATATGTGTATATGAATGGTTGGGCCTTTCTTTGTTTCCTTGCACTACCTTGCTGATGCAGGAAACAGCAGTCAAGTATAACAGAAAAAAAATATAGTGTATAGAAATCCTGTATATGGTATGTCTCATTTCATACCACTGCTGCAAGTTAAGTATTTTGATTAACTTTCATCACATCCCTTCTTATATTCCTTCATTTTTTTTTTTTCATACTATTCGCCATTTCCCGCGATAGCGAGGTAGCGTTAAGAACAGAGGACTGGGCCTTGGAGGGAAATCCTCACCTGGCCCCCTTCTCTGTTCCTTCTTTTGGAAAATTAAAAAAAAAAAAAAAACATTCCTATGTTACAAAATATTCCCGGTACGAGTGATCATTTGAAACTGGGAACAATACTAACATAATTTCACTTACATCTTTTTTATTCACAGCTTGCAGTAATCAAGAACCTCTACTTTCCTTTCCCCTAACAAAGGATAATAAAAAAGCTTAAAACATTTCTTTTACTTCTTTACGTAAATCAAACTAAATTTAAGAAACGTACGGTATACAATAATCAACCTAATATTGCTAATCAGTGGCATCAAATGGCTACAGTTCAGCCACTTGCAAATACTTAAACTAGAATGACTCAATGCTCTCATCTACACTGGAAAAAAAAAAAAAAAAAAAAGCCTAATTTTCATCACTGTACCATTGAAAACCATGTTCATCATCTCACAATTAAGACAACTACTGTACAATTTCAGTAACGATGATGAATACTGATGCACAAAATTTTGAAAAGGGATGAATTCAAAATGCACTAGAGTATTCATTAATATCATTTAATCTGTTACAGCATATTTGCATATTCTAAAGACTCAATTAACAAAGACTTTCTTGACAACTTTTTAAATAAATTTTCTTTGAAACAGCAGTAATAACAAACTAATCATAATGTCTTCCCTTGCATTAGATGTAACAAAATATCACTAAGTATGAGCAAAACTGGGTCCTTTGAAACCCTACTTACTACCCCAAAATTATCCTAATTTTATTAGCAAATTCTGGGTTACAGCTCTCATGTACTTCTAAAAACTGAAGGTGTCACTTGCATTTCATTACTCCAATGCATTTATGGGGGTACAAATTTTTAATGCTGCATAAAGACTAAAGACACATAAACAGTTCAAAACATACAAAACCTTTGTGTTGTAGTTCAGCCTGACGAATCAAACTCGTCATGTCTTTGGATACTATACTTTCTTGGATAAACCGCCAAAAATTATATGACAAACTGTTTCACACATCTGCATTATATAGGATACAACATACTCAGATTTGTACAAAATATCTTTCCTTAAATTATGGATTTTTGAATGCAAAGTTGTTCTTAAGACACTAAAACAGTGTATCACATAAAACTGGATTATCAACCAATTAAAAAATCACATCCTTACAGTACATTGTTCACTCTGATTTCCAATCACATATCTAGTTTTTTATGAAGCGCCCCCGCCCTCTTCCTCTTCCCCTCCGACGAGATGCAGGTGCAATCTTCGGCTGTTCCTCAGTCTCTTGGATTACCTCCTCTTTCACTTCCTTGGCCTTTACTTCTTCTGGAGCTGATTCCTCAATGCGAACACTAAGTGAAGACAATTATGGTCAACCCAGTTATTCTATAGGCTTTACAGCACCTGCAGCACTATCGTAAATCTGCAGCTTTCTCTACATGTTTCCTAATTTTAGCAAAAATTACCTCACTTAGCTTACAATATCAGCATACTAACCTGAACTGCACAAAAGAAAAGCATGCACTATGTGATTACAATAATAGAAAAGATGTAAAAAATAAGGACATCCATGGTGTAGTGGTTAACATTCCTGACAGTGATGCATTCATGGCCCACCCATGGTTGAGCACATAGGTTCGAATCCTGGTTGCATCAAATGCTCCACACACAATCAAACAGTTCCTCCACCCTTAGGGGTTGGTCGACAAAATGGTTACATGACTTAGGCTAGTACATGAGGGACTTGTTATATGCTCTCATGTGCTATTCCTCCCTAAAAAAAGTATAGCTTGGAATGAATCATAAAATCACTATGCACAGCTGGAATCTATGATATGTGAGACATTACTCTTACTCCCTCTGTGTTCTTGTTATATGCTCTCATGTGCCATTCCTCCCTAAAAAAAAAGGGTCTAGCTTGGAATGAATCACAAAATCACTATCAATAGCTGGAATTTATGTTATGTGTGACATTAACTCTTGCTCCCTCTGTGGTACTCCTTTTGAATAGTGGTGATCTTGTAGAAATGAACTCCATGTGGTTAAGAAAAGGTGTCAGTTACAAAGGCTCTGGTGGCTAATTTGAGTGAGAAACTGTAGTCTAGAACAGTGTGCAAAAGGAAAAAGTTAAGAGCAAATGTTAATATGGGCTAGGTTTATTAACTTCAGTAGAGTTGAAGGACAAGGTATTTGGGATGTTAGTTTGCATGGAGAAAAACTGGAGGAAGTGAAGTGTTTTAGATATCTGGAAGTGGACTTAGCAGCAAATGGAACCATGGAAGCAGAAGTGAGTCACAGGGTGGGCGAGGGGGCAAAGGTTCTTGGAGCAATGAAAAATGTGTGGAATGATAGAATGCTATCTCGGAGAGCAAAAATGGATATGTTAGAAGGAACAGGGTTTCCAACAATGTTATATGGTTGAGAGGCATGGGCTATAGATAAGGTTGTACGGAGGAGGGTTGATGTGTTGGAAATGAAATGTTTGAGGACTATACGTGGTGTGAGGTAGATCTGATCAAGTAACTAATGAAAGTGTAAAAGAGATGTGGAAATAGAAAGAGTGTGGTTGAGAGAGCAGAAGAGGGTGTTGAAATGTTTCCCATGTCAGTGAGGTAGTGCCAGGAAAGACGAAGAATGGTCCATCCACTCATATACACATATATAAATAAACGCCCACACACACACACACACATATACATATCAACATATACACATATACATACAAAGACATACATAAATACAAATGCACATATTCATACTTGCTTGCCTTCATCCATTCCTGGTGCTACCCCACCCAACAGGAAACAGCATTGCTACCCCCTGCTTCAGCGAGGTAACACCAGGAAAACAGACAAAAAAAGGCTGGATTCGGTCACACTCAGTCTCTAGCTGTCATGAATAATGCACTGAAAACACACATCCCTATCCACATCCAGGCTCCACAGACCTTTCCATGGTTTACTCCAGATGTTTCACATGTCCTGGTCCAGTCCACTGACAGCACGTCGAATCCAGCACACCACATTGTTCCAATTCACTCTATTCCTTGCACACCTCTCAACCTCCTGAGTTCAGGCCCCAATTGCTCAAAATCTTTTTCACTCCATCATACTATTTTTTCATAGACATTCCCTATTTCCCACATTAGCTTGGCAGCATCAGGAACAGGGGACTGAGCGTTAGAGGGAATACCCTCACTTGGCCCTCTTCTCTGTTCTTTCTTTTGGAAAATTAAAAACGGGAGGGGAAGATTTCCCATCCCCCACTCCCTCTCCTTTAAGTTGCCTTTTATGACACACAGGGAATGCGTAGAAAGTATTCCTTCTTCCCTAAATATGCATATGTGCATGTATGGTGAAAAAGAGGACAAATGTGGGCTGGGGTGAGAGTATCACTAAATTTTAGGGAGAACAAAACGATGTTTTGGAAGGAGGTAAATAAAGTGCGTAGGACAATAGAACAAATGGGAACATCGGTGAAGGGGGCTAATGGGGAGGTAATAACAAGTAGTGGTGAAGTGAGAAGGAGTTGGAGTGAGTATTTTGAAGATTTGTCGAGTATTTGATGATAGGTGGCAGATATAGGGGTTTTGGTCAAGGTGGTGTGCTAAGTGAGAGGGTCAGGGAGAATGATTTGGTAAACAGAGAAGAGGTAGTGAAAGCTTTGCAGAAGATGAAAGCTGGCAAGATGGTGGGTTTGGATGGTATTGCTGTGGAATTCATTAAAGAAGGGGATGATTGTGTTGTTGACTGCTTGGGAAGGATATTCAATGTATGTATGGTTCATGGTGAAGTGCCTGAGGATTGGTGGAATGCATGCATAGTGCCACTGTACAAAGGCTAAGGAGATAAAGGTGAGTGTTCAAGTTACAGAGGTATAAGTTTAATGAGTACTCCTGGGAAATTAAATGGGAGGGTATTGATTGAAAGGGTCAAGGCATGTACAAAGCATCAGATTGGAGAAGAGCAGTGTGGTTTCAGAAGTGGTAGAGGAAGTGTGGATTTGTATGTAACATTTATGGATTAGGTGTTTGCTTTAAAGAATGTATGTAGGAAAAACTTAGAAAAACAAATGGATTTGTAAGCAGCATTTATGGATCTGGAGAGGGCACATGATAGAGTTGATAGAGATCCTTTGTGGAAGGAATCAAAAGTATATGGTGTGGGAGGCAAGTTGCTAGAAGCAGTGAAAAGTTTTTATCGAGGATGTAAGGCATGTGTACAAGTAGGAAGAGAGGAAAGTGATTGGTTCTCAATGTATGTTGGTTTGCCGCAGGGGTGCGTGATGTCTCCATGGTTGTTTAATTTGTTTATGGATGGGGTTGTTAGGGAGGTGAATGCAAGAGTTTTGGAGAGAGGGGCAAGTATGCAGTCTGCTGTGGATGAGAGGGCCTGGGAAGTGATTCAGTTGTTGTTCGCTGATGGTACAGCGCTGGTGGCTGATTTGGGTGAGAAACTGCAGAAGCTGGTGACTCAGTTTGTAGTGTGAGAAAGAAGAAAGCTGAGAGTAAATGTGAATAAGAGCAAGGTTACTGGGTTCAGTAGGGTTGAGGGACAAGTCAATTAGGAGGTAAATTTGAATGGAGAAAAACTGGAGGAAGTGAAGTGTTTTAGATATCTGGAAGTGGCTTTGGCAGTGGATGGAACCACAGAAGCAGAAGTGGTCACAAGGAGGGGGAGGGGGGCGAAAGTTCTGGGAGCACTGAAGAATGTGTGGAAGGCAAGAACATTATCTTGGAAAGCAAAAATGGCTATGTTTGAAAGAATAGGGGTTCCAACAATGTTATATGGTTGTGAGGCATGGGCTATAGATGAGTTGTGTGGAGGAGGGTGGATGTGATGGACATGAGATGTTACATGTGGTGTGAGGTGGTTTGATCGAGTAAGTAATGAAAGGGTTAGAGGATGTGTAGAAATAAAAAGAGCGTGGTTGAGAGAGCAGAAGAGGGTGTTTTGAAATGGTTTGGGCACATGGAGAGAATGAGTGAGGAAAGATTGACCAAGAGGATATATGTGTCAGAGGTGGAGGGAATGAGGATAAGTGGGAGACCAAATTGGAGGTGGAAGGATGGATTGAAAAAGATTTTGAGCGATTGGGGCCTGAACATGCAGGAGGGTGAAAGGCGTGCAAGGAATAGAGTGAATTGGAATGATATGGTATACTGGGGATGATGTGCTGTCAATGGATTGAACCAGGGCATGTGAAACATCTGGGGTAAACCATGGAAAGTTTTGTTGGGCCTGGATGTGGAAAGGGAGCTGTGGTTTCGGGCATTATTACATGACAGCTAGAGACACTGAAGTGTATAGGTATGCATATGTGCATGTGTGGACGTGTATGTATATACATGTGTATGTGAGTAGGCTGGGCCATTCTTTCATCTGTTTCCTTGTGCTACCTTGCTAACATGGGAGACAGCGACAAAGTATAATAAATGAAATAAAATATATATATGTGTGTGTGTATATGAGTGGATGAGCCATTCTTCATGTTTCCATACATGCACATATACATACATATACATTTACATATCAACATATATATTATTTATTTATATTTATTATACTTTGTCGCTGTCTCCCACGTTAGCAACATAGCGCAAGGAAACAGACCAAAGAATGGCCCAACCCACCCACATACACATGTATATAACTAAATGCCCAAACATGCACATATAAATACATACATACACATACATACACAGACATATACATACATATATACACATGTAAATATTCATACTTGTTTGCCTTACATCCAATCCTGGCGTTACCCTGCCCCACAGGAAACAGCATCACTACCTCCTGCTTCAGTGAGGTAGAGCAAAGAAAAGACAAAAATAAAGGCCATATCCATTCACATTCAGTCTCAAGCTGCCATGTGTAATGCAATGAAACCAATGCTCCCTATCCATATCCAGTCCCCACAGACCTTTCCTTGGTTTACCCCAGACGTTTATTATGCCCTAGTTCAGTCCATTGGCAGCATGTTGACCCCAGTATACCACATCGTTCCAACTCACTCTATTCCTTGCACGCCTCTCACCCTCCCTCATGTTCACAGCCCGATCGCTCAAAATCTTTTTCACTCCATCCTTCCACCTCCAATTTGGTCTCCTGCTTCTTCTTGTTCCTTCCACTTCTGACACATATAGCCTCCTACAAAACACATGCATACTGAATTGAGTTTTATACATCACCCTTTCAAGCATACATGATACCACACTCCTCATATATACATGAAACACACACTCATATTTAATGCTTGGGACATCACCCATCCCTACAACACTAATTCAACACCTCCCAAGACTCTTCATGCCCATGATGCAACTACCACAATGATGGCACTATAAACTTACAGCTCAACTGCCTAACTCAAGTCGCCCACACATCAATACAATTTATGAGCTAAAGTCCCATCCAGTGGGCATAGCCAGTTTACCAAGTAGTGTGAGAACCTTACAGAAGGGTCTACTGTAGCAGGAAGTAAGCACACATGAGACACAAGTTTAGAGAAGATGGTGGGAGTGTTGGAAAAGAATGTGGTATGAGGAAGGCTAATCAAATAAGAAATGATAGCATGATGCAGGAAGGCAAGCATATGTTCTCCATGGGTAACTAAATTCTATTTTTCTTTCTCTACATAAACAATTGTGCTGGTAACATAAAAAAATTCATTACTGTACTAAAGTGTAAATACAAATGCAAAATAAAATCACAGGTAAAATTTTGATAACTTTCTACCTGAAAGAATCTTGTGCAGTGATTAACTTTATTAAACCAAATATTCTTCATTAGTTAGTTCGTCACTTATGCAACCCAAAACCATTTCTAAGAGGGCTACTAAGGGATCAGGGTTAGGTGGGTTCCTTGGGGATGGGAAAGTCTTCAACAATGATGTACTTCTTTCTATTCACTATCAATGATACAGCCACAGAGGGTCATTTCTTGCTCGAAGTCTTACTACTTGCTTGTGGAATCCAGAAATGTCCATTCTTCAATACTCATCCACAAACATATTGGTTTAAAATCGAGTTGACTTACCTGCTTTCAACATCATCTTGCTGCTCAGACCCTTCTTCAGCCTGTTCCACGTCTTCTCTTTCATCCTTAAATAAGAATATCAAACATAAAGATTAGTGAAAGCAAGAAGTGGTCAGTCACAAACAGAGACCTAGCAGTAAAAAAATTCTTTTATGAACTGGGGTGTTTAGTGTATGTATGCAAATATGAGATGGGATAACTAAGGAAATCTGCAAGCACATACAAGTTTATCCAACCCCAAGCCGGGATGGAAATCTGTGGAAACTTTTGACCAGAACTAATGGCTGGTCCACACTGCATGAAACTGTGTACTGATGGTGTGTGGATATAACTAGCATCATGTATAAAGGCCCCACAGACCTTTCTACGGTTTTCCTCAAGTGCTTCATATGCCCTGGTTCAGCCCATTGACACCATGGCATCCCCTGTATTCCTGATTGCTCCAACTTGCACATTTAGCAACCTCCTGAGCATTCAAACATTGAGCCTTCAAAGCATCTTTCACTCCAGCCTTCCACCTCCTCCTTGGCTTCCCCCTTTTCCTCGTTCCTTCTACTTCTGGCATGTACACCTCTTTCGATCATCCTTTCATCACTCATCCTATACATATGTCCAAACCATTTCAGCACATTCTCTTCAGCTTTCTCAAACATAATCCACTTATTAATACATCTCTCTCAAACCCTATTATTTCTTGCTTGATTAATCATCCTCACACCACATATTGTCCTCATAAAATTCTTTACAGTTTTGTCCAAGGCTCATGCTTCACATCCATACAGCACTGACGGGAAAACTGTTCCATCAAACATATCCACCTTTGCCCTTAAAAAAAAATAGCAACCATACTTCCTACTTATTACTCGAAAGACAAAGACTATTGCCTCTCCTTCCACCCTAGAGCTCACTTCAGCTCATTTGGTTCCATTCTCTGACATATCCACCTGAGGTATCTAAAACACTCCACTTCTTCAAAGTTCTTTCAATTCAACCTCACACTAAATAACCTGTCTTTTTTCACTGCTAAACTGAATGACTAAATAACCTTCTCCTTTAACACAATCTCCTAAACTCAGGCACCAGCACTTAAAGTTTATCTCTAAACTCTACCACCAGCACTGTGTCATCAGCAAACAAATGACTCACCTCCCAGGGAAAACCCTCATGCTCAACAGACCGCATTGCTGCTCCTTCTCCAAGGCCATTGCATTTACTGCCCTCATCACAATCATAAACAAATTAAATAGCCATGGTGACATCACACATCCATGAGACAGACCATCCTTCACCTGAAGCCACTCAGCCTCCTTTCTACCTCAATTGCCCACATGCCTTACTCTCTTGATAAAAACTCACTAAAAAAAAAGATTTACAAACACTGCATATTTGTTAAAATAATGCCCAAGGATTATGACTTAAGTACTGCATGTATGTGACGTGAAGCAGAGAAAAGGTCTTGGGTTAGAGCTAATCTAGTTGAGAAAAGTCCCACAGAACGTGCATGAAAATGTATTACTTAAAATTAACTACAAACATGACTGCATCATTTCATCTCTTTGTATCACTGCAATTACATCTACATGGCTCTTATCACTAACCGATTCATTGGCTAAAACCTCTTCCTTGCCAGCAACATTGGCAGTTTCACCACTTGTGTCAACATCTTCTTCATCTACAGTGTCATCCACACTTTCAGTGTTATTAATGTCTTCGACACTTACTTCTCCAGTACTACCCTGCTCATCACTGCTCTGAACTACTGCTTCTTCCTCTTCCTGCTTTTCCTCCTGCTGTTTCTCATCTTTCTGTTTATTTTTCTCCTCCTTTTTCCCTTTGGTATTTTTGAATTCCTAAAATATATAAAATGTCATAAATTGTAAAATGTGTTCAACAAATTAATCTGACAATCTCTTCAATATTGAATTGTCTTGCAGTTAAACATGGGAACAAAAACAGAACCTTCATTAGTTATTTCTATTATCAATAATCTTAACTTCAGTTGTAACAACACTAATAATAATATCATCTTATGTCACATCAACAATCTTAAATTCCAAATAACAGCAAAATTTAAAATATCATATAACCCAAACTTTAAATATCGTTTTATAATTCCAAATAACAGCAATACTAATTACAGCATTTATAAATCTTAAATGTTGGTTCTTAAAGATGAATATGTATTAGATATACATTTGTGTAATGTATTGCTTTGACACCTCTTTTCTTTATTCTAGACCTCAATCATGTTGATTTTTCATGCATATCAAAGAGGAGCAACTCAAGAAAAACTACAGTATTTATTTTCTTTACCATCTACCTATATTTCAAGTCTAATAATAATGCAAATGACATCTATTAACCACTCATCTAGCTCATGGTTAGCCGTGGCAATCCCCTTGAAGGGAGTTCCTGGGGGAATGGACATCAGAGATATAGACAAATAGACAGATAGATAGATAGATGTGCTGTCAATGGATTGAATCAGGGCATGTGAAGCATCTGGGGTAAACCATGGAAAGTTCTGTGGGGCCTGGATGTGGAAAGGGAGCTGTGGTTTCGGGCATTATTATATGACAGCTAGTGACTGAGTGTGAATGAATGGGGCCTTTGCTGTCTTTTCCTAGCGCTACCTCGCACACATGAGGGGGAGGGGGATGTTATTCCATGTGTGGCGAGGTGGCTATGGGAATAAATAAAGGCAGACAGTATGAATTATGTACATGTGTATATATGTATATGTCTGTGTGTGTATATATATGTGTACAATGAGATGTATAGGTATGTATATTTGCGTGTGTGGACGTGTATGTATATACATGTGTATGGGGGTGGGTTGGGCCATTTCTTTCATCTGTTTCCTTGCGCTACCTCACAAACACGGGAGACAGCGACAAAGCAAAATAAATAAATAAAATAGAACAATTAACCTTTTGTGTGCAATGATAGGGAAGCTGCATTGTCCTCCTCTCCAATGCAGCTTTGGGAAGAATAAATATATTTTGACTGGTAATGAACAAGAGCACTTATTACAAAACCTGTTCAATTCATTTGTGGTACACTGGACCCCTGTTCATTTGTTATTTGGCTTAAATCTACCAAGTCTGCTGATCATGAATAAATGGGAAAGATTTTCAATAATATAAATAAAGCATACACAAGTAAAAAAAAAATTCAAATTAATATATGAAAAGGTTTCAGAATTTCAAATGGTAGGTTTATCAGGTATACCTATCCTTTGAAGTATGGAAAATTTGACCACAACTCAAGTTCTCTAATTCAAAACATATTTTCCTACTGGCTTCTATCTATCTGTATCTTTGACATCCATTCCCTTAGGGAACTTACATTAAGGGGCTGAACACGACAAAAGTCTCTACCTATCCCTGTCGTTATGTGCATCCCTCGTATACGCCATTCCATCCTTTCTTCCACATCTCTCTCCTACCAGAACTCTTCCACTCTATTTCCCAATGTCACAGATGGTCTTCCTCACACATCAACCCCTTTAATTGCACTATCATACACTTTAATATATCTTTGATGCCTGTTCCCCTCTGGAACTCCCTCAAGGGGGTGGCCTCAGAAATAGTCTTCATAACTCTCCTTGTAAAATCCGTTTTGCAATCTTTCTATGTGGCACTGGCTTCCTTAGTACAATTAGAGATACATGTCTACAAACAAAAATTCTTCCCCTGACCAAGATAAAATTACAACCAAGACATTTATTGAGGTACACTACCTGAAATATGAAATCATACCATAGATTATGTACTAACATTTCATTAAAGTGTAAAATTATTTTGGTAAGAATATTTCATACTGTACTGAAAAAAAACTGTGGTGAGTGGTGCTGGAGGATGGTGATGGGGGGGTTATAGGAAGGGAAGAGAAGGGCAGCAGAAGCATCTGGTTTCCTTAAAATATTGTCATTATTATCATCTATGGGTGTCTCTACCTGATGAAATTCTACAATGGTAAGGTTTCATCATTAGGAAAAATGTTGTGCATATTTCCAATTTCTGAGTTTCAGCAGCTTTTGGTTTTGAGATTTAGTGTGACAGTCAGTCTGCTTTGCATCCTCCTGTTTCTCCTTGTTAAAATTCTCAGGAGCAGAATGTTAGGTCATGCAGCCTTCTTGTCAATAAGGACCATTACCTGTATTAGACTGTAAAATCTCTTCCAACACTTGTAATACCACTCATTTTAAAAAGGTTAATTGGATAAGAATACGTGTGGAGTGGTATAGTGAGTGAAACATAATACTTTGAGATGATTTGGGAATGTGGAAAGACTGTAAGATGGAGAGTTTACAAGAGTATGTGATAATACAATTAAAGGGGTGGTGGAAGAGGAAGACCACCTATGACAAAGGAGGGTAGAGGGCAGAAGACTTTCATTACTTACTTGATCAAACCACCTCACACCACATATTGTCCTCAAACATCTCATTTCCAACACAACCACCCTCCTCCGCACAACTCTATCTATAGCCCATGCCTCACAACCATATAGCATTGTTGGAACCACTATTCCTTCAAACATACCCATTTTTGCTTTCTGAGGTAAAGTAATTGCCTTCCACACATTTTTCAACACTCCCAGAACTTTTGCCCACTTCCCCACCCTGTGACTCACTTCCACTTCCATGGTTCCATCTGCTGCCAAATCCACTTCCAGGTATCTAAAACACTTCACTTCCTCCAGTTTTTCTCCATTCAAACTTACCTCCAAATCGACTTGTCCCTCAACCCTACTGTACCTAATAACCTTGCTCTTATTCACATTTACTCTCAGCTTTCTTCTTTCACAAACTTTACCAAACTCGGTCACCAGCTTCTGCAATTTCTTACCCGAATCAGCCACCAGCACTGAATCATCAGTGAATATGTGTATGTGTATATATGTATATGTCTGTGCATGTGCATGTTGATGTGTATATGTATGTGAATGGGCATTTATGTATATATATATATGTGTACACAAGTGGATAGGCCATTATTGTCAATTTCCTGGCGTTACCTAGATGACGCTGGAAACTGATCAAGTATGACAAACAAAATAAATAAATAAATACACATATAATTCATTTATTTATTATACTTTATCGCTGTTTCCTGCATCTGCGAGGTAGCACCAGGAAACAGACGAAGAATGGCCCATCCACTCACATACACATATATATACACAGACACCCATACATGCACATATACATACATATACAAATAAACATATACATGCACATACATATCAACATATACATAGACATACACATATTCATACTTGTTTGCCTCCATCCATTCCTGTCACTACCTACCACACAGGAAATAACATCCCCCCCACACCCATTCAGCGAGATAGGTCCAGCAAAAGACAAACAAGGCCATATTCGTTCACACTCAGTTTCTAGCTGTCATGTGTAATGCACCGAAACCACAACTCCCTATCAACATCCAGGCCCCACAGACCTTTCCATAGTTTACCCTACACCTTTCACATGCCCTGCTTCAGTCCACTGACAGCATGTCGACCCCAGTAAACCACATCATTCCAATTCACTCTATTCCTTGCACGCCCCTCACCTTCCTACATGTTCGGGTCCTGATCATTCAAAATCTTTTTCACTCCATCCTTCCACCTTTAACTTGGTCTCCCGCTTGTTCTTGTTCCCTCTACCTCTGACACATATATCTTCTTTGGAGAAAATGTGATCTTCATAGCATATGAAACTTATATCTTTCTTTCTTTCATACTATTCGCCATTTCCCGCGTTAGCAAGGTAGCGTTAAGAACAGAGGACTGGGCCTCTGAGGGAATATCCTCACCTGGCCTCGTTCTCTGTTCCTTCTTTTGGAAAATCAAAAAAAATGAGAGGGGAGGATTTCCAGCCCCCCGCTCCGTCCCCTTTTAGTCGCCTTCTACGACACGCAGGGAATACGTGGGAAGTATTCTTTCTCCCCTATCCCCAGGGATATATGAAACTTATATATAACAGAAAAAAATATCCAATAGCAAATCTACCATAGTGGTAACTCAAGGAAAGCTATATTTTAAAATAAGTCGATGTAATATCACTAGTTTTACTAGAGACTACAAAATAAGTAAATGACAAGGAAATGAATTTAGAAATATGTGTGTGTGGAATAAGTTTCATAGTAATAAGTGTGTGTGTGAGGAATAAGTGTCACAATTACCAAAATTATGCACCTTCATATGAAAATCTAACAATATATCTAAAAATCAATGCATGCACAAGTTTTTTATGAAGAGAAACTTCCAAAACAAAAAACATAAGTAATTACTAACCATTTCCTCTGCCATGTCAGTATCATCTTTGTCCTTTGTTTGTGACTTTTCTTCACTATCTTTATTAGTATCTTTACTTATGTCCACATCTGCATCGTCTAAAACTTCATCAATACTTTCTGTATTATCTGCATCCTCAGGACTTTTTTGTTCCTTGTCATCCTTCTCATCACTGGTCTGTTTCACTTCACCATTGGTTTCCATCATTTCAACATCTTCTTTCTGTTTCTTTTCCTCTTGTTTTTCTTCTTCTTGCTGTTTCTTTTTCTCTTCTTGCTTTTTCTTTCTCTCAATATTCTTCATTTCCTTGAAAAATGTAAACAAAGTTAAATAAATTCTTTCACTCACATTACAATAATGACTTATTTGCTGTATAATCTTTTTTTTTAATACCAAACTGCTTCTCCTGCCTTTGTGAGGTGTCATGAAAAATTAAGAATGGCCTCATATGCACATATCCACTCTCTTACTGTTGTGTATAATGTACAGGAATGACAGCCCTTCATCCACAGTTAAGACCCACATTATTCCATGATTTACCTTGTCCACTTCATACGACCTGGTTCAGCTCAGTGATCCCATTCATTCTATCTCAGGCATGCCTCTTATCCACCTAAATGTTTATGCCCCAATACCCTAAAGTCTCCACACACTACCTCCTTTCTTTTTAATATCCTTCCTGGTCTGCCCCTTTCTGTATCTCCCTGTACTTCTAACATGTAGATCCTCTTCATTTGTCTCTGCCCTTCTCCCTATCTCCCTCTACTTCTAACATGTAGATACTCTTCATTTGTCTCTGCCCTTCTCCCTATCTCCCTCTACTTCTAACATGTAGATCCTCTTCATTAGTATTTTTTTCTCATTACATCCTCTTCATTAGTCTTTTTTCTCTCATTAGATTCTCTTCATTAGTCTTTTTTCTCTCATTAGATCCTCTTCATTAGTATTTCTTCTCTCATTCTCTCTACACCTTTGAATGAGTTCAACTCTCTGGTCAGTTCTCTCATTCAGATTTCACTTACTACCACAGCTCTCTTTTAAAATGTTAACTTTTACTTGATCAGCTCACCTAATGAAACATACTGATCATAAGCATTTCATTGCCAATATATGCATCCTTCCTCTCACATTCAGAACCCAAGATTCAGACTCACACAAAACAGTCAGGGATATGATGACTTCAAGCATAATTATATTTGCTCTTACAAAGACCTCTCCTTTCACACACACCTCTAAGGATCAAGGTTCTTAAACACCTCTCCCACCATGACTCACTTCAGTAACCACAGTCCCATCTGCTATCATCCCCACTCCTTGAAATCTAAGGGCAATGCATTCTTCTCTGGTTCTCCCTATTCAAATCTATACTCAAAGATCATGTTTCACCTCCCTGGTTCATTCTATAATCCACTGTGGTTCACACTTACTCTCAAGTTTCTCATTTCATACACTTTCACAAATTGTCATCAACTTCTAGAGTTTCTCTCTGGAATTCACCAGAAAAGCTGTGTCAAATGCAAACAGCAATTGATTAACCTTCCAAGCCCTCTAGCCCCAAGCATATCAAAACCCTCCCCTTCTCCTACTCTTCATTCACCTCACTCACTGACTCATCCGTAAACAGACTAAGCAACCAATGTGACATCACATACTCCAGATACAGAACCAACTCTGGGAACCCTTACCCTCTTCCCTTCCTAAATGCACCATGCAATGCTCTCCCAGTAAACATATCTCACTACATTTAATGACATTCCACTCGACTCACATATTCATAGGACTTTTGCACATAGCCTAAGTCGGTCCTTTGATACACTTCTCCCTGATCCATAAATGTCACAAACTACTCAATCTTTCTACAAGCACTTCTTACACATGTTCTTCAAATGAACACCTAGTCCACTACCTCTTCTGAAACAACATAGCCCCTTCCCAAATTCATGTTCTAAGCTTGCTGCTATCCTCTCAATAACCACTCTCCCATACACCTTACTAGGTACCCTATTGAGACTTTTACCTCTGTAAGTTGAGTGTTCACTTTTGTTTCCCATGTCATAACACAAAGGCACTAAAAAAAGTCCATTTATCAGTCTTCAAGCACCCAAACTTGGGTCATACAAATCATAAATGTCTGACTTACAAATAAAAAACAATTAACCTGTCTTGGAATACTCAACTATAATCCATCCACTACTAACACATTGCTACCCTTCAGCATACACAAGGGTTTCACCAAATCATTTATCAGGACTCTCACACCATATGCTACATAATTCGGTGTACATTACGCCTTCCACCTTGTTAGAAAATACATTCAACATTCTTTCAAAATACTTGCTCCATCCCTTTTTCACCCTTTCTTTCCCGTTATCACTTCCCCATCTGATAAATTCTTTCATACTCCTACTACTCATACTCCTTCCCTGCATATAATCTCTTCTCTTTCACAGTTCACCTTGTTAATCCCACACTTCAATACCCTTTCTCATATGTCAACATCCCAACTTCTCCATTACAAACTCTTCACCTAAACATGTTAGCAATGCTTTTCTGAATACTTGTTTAATTATCTAATTCACTCTCACAATATGCTATCAATCACTCTCCCTCATTTTTTTTTCAATATGTATGGAAAGAAGCAGGTATTGAAACAGCCCACCCTTGATTTGTTAAAGGCCACAATATAACCATGTGGCACAGTAACTTGGCAAGTACCGAGTGGTTTAGCTATGGTGTGGGCACAGAAGAAGCCAGCTCTCAAGAGCAGAAATACGGTAATACCCAGAGAAGTGGGAAAGTGAACCAACATTGCGGAAAAGGGCAATGGGGTCAAGTTTGGACAGTTTATATGGAAGACCACTTTCGACTCAAATCTGTCAAGTAAGGATGCAGAGCTAGAACCACCCAAAATAAGAGAGCAGTACTCCATACAAGGATGAATCAATCCCTTGTATAAATGGAGCAACTGTTCAGAAGAGGTTTCGACATCTAAACATGACACCGAGTTTCTTAAAGAGGCACACTTAGCTATTCCTGTAATGTACGGCTTCCAAGAAGGAGTGCATGCTACAGTAATACCAATTATGTTCAAGTAAAGAGGTGGAATTACAGAACCATCCAAGGAGAAACGATAGTTGTAAGGAGTTTTTGATAGAGAGAGGGGTAGCACTGGGTCTTAAACTTAACAAGACTTCATGTACCCCAGTGAGGTATCCTGTCCGAGTTCACTGAGGAAGCTTTGTCAAGACAAGATGAACACTGAGTGAGAGAAAAGGGAGCATAACTGAAGGATGTGGATGAACGCAGTGTTGAATCATCAGCATAAGAGTGCATCAAATTATTTGTGGAGGGGGGAAATTGTTGAAAAAAAGAATAAGTGTAGAGGAAAGGACAAAACCTTGAGGGACACCACTGTTGATGGAAAAAAGGAGGAAGGCTGATCCATCAACAACCATAGTGACAGACTGGCCATACAGCATGCTAAACATGAAGAAGCAGAGTGAGGGAGGGAAGCCAAAAGAGTGGAGCTTCAAGATGTGACCCCAATGTCACACCCTCTCAAAAGCCTTAGATATGTCATGGGCAACTACACATGACTCCCTAAAATCTTTCAGGGATAATGACTAGACATTAGTAAGATAGGAAAGAGTATCACCACTGGATCTCGCCTTACAAAAGCCATACTAGTGATTAGAGAGAAAACTGTGATTTTCGAGGTTTCTAAGGATATGGGAGTTATGGATGGGCTCAAAGACTTTGGAAATGCTAGATATCAAAGCAGTAGGACGATAGAGAGAGGGGTCAGCATCGTCACCCCTCTTAGGGATGGGACGTATCAAATGCATGCTTCCAAGGAGAAGGAAAAGTTTTGGTTTTAAACGAAAACAGAACAGACAAGCGAGCAAAAGTGCAATTTCAGAGGCACACTCTTTCAGTACTCGGGGATGAATGCCATCAGGAACCATAAGCCTTGCATGTGTCCAGAGAAACAGGTGCATTTCGGACAGTTTGAAAATGCTGAGTCCTCCACAGTGGAGTTAGAGGAGAATTAGGAACCAAAGAGAGTTGCTTAGTCTATGGGAGAGACAGCTATAGTACCATCAGAACAGAAAAGTGAAGAAAAGGTAAAGTGAATAAAAGGTAAAGTGACAGAAATTGTTTGATACACCCTTAGCAAAAGACCAGAAAGACCCATCAGTGGATGATGATGAAAGGTTATCGCACTTCCTGTGAATAAGAGAATGCTTCACCTCACTGAAAACATGCTTTCAGCGATTACAGACTGATAAAAGTGGAATGGGAGCTTCAGGAATGTAAGTATTTCCAAGCCCAATGTGCCTGATCCCTTGCCTGAATGGCCTCAGAACAGGAATGGTTGAACCATGGATTGGATGACGAGGCTGTCTTGAAAGAAGAGGGGAAAAATGCGTACATTCCTTGACGAATAACCACCGCTATGCATTCTTGTATTTCAATTTCTAAAAAAAGAAACAGAGGAGTCAAGTGGGGAGTGTTCATCCTCCTCAAAAGCCCAGATTGGGGTGTCTGAATGAGAGTGGATGTAACCAAGATGAGAAGAAAGGAGAGATACTTAGTATGTTCGAGGAAAGAAATCTGGAAGTTCTGGCTCTGAGTGAAACGAAGCTCATGGGTAAAGGGGGAAAATGGTTTGGAAATGTCTTTGGAGTACAGTAAGGGGTTGAAGAGAGGATAAAAGCTAAGGAAGGAGTAGTACTACTCCTGATTCTGGAGTTGTGGGAGTGTGTGATAAAGAGTATAAGAAACAAAATTCAAAATTGATGCTGGTAAAACTGAAAGTGGATGGTGAGTGATGAATGATCATATAATTATTGGTGTTTATGCAACTGGCCATGAAAATAAAGATCCTGAGAGGCAAGTGTTTAGGGAGTAGCTGAGTGAGTGTCAGCAGTTTTTGTGCACGAGACTGGGTATTAGTGATGGGTGCTTTAAATATGAAGATAAGTAATGTGGCAGTTGAGGGTATAATTGGTGTATGGGGTATTCAGTGTGAAGTCATGTCCTGAGACAGATGATAGGGAATACCTGGTTTAAAAACAGATATATACATAAGTATACATATGTGGGTAGAAGGGATGGTCACTGATCATTATTAGACCAAGTATCAATTGATAGGCACGTAATACACTTCTTTTTATACATATTCACCATTTCCCGTGTTAGTGAGGTAGCGTTAAGAACAGAGGACAGCCATGGGGAATATCCTCACTTGGTCCCCTTCTCTATTCCTTCTTTTGGAAAATTAAAAACGGGAGGGGAGGGTTTCCAACCTCTCGCTCCCTCCCCTTCTAGTCACCTTCTACGACGTGCAGGGAATATGTGGGAAGTATTGTTTCTACCCTATCCCTAGGCATAATATACCTTCACCCTTCATTATTTTTACTAAGGGACCCAATGACTCTTTATCTTGTACTGCTCTCTCTCTCATCTCTCCTTCCACTTCACCAAACTTACCATAGATAGCTCCCAAATATTTAAGATTCTGTTATCTCTTTCTTCAGTCACCCCTTCCACTCTTTCTCCCCACCATATCAGTAATAGTTTAGTACATTTTCTTTTCTCACTCTCTTAAGGTTTTGCAAAATCTTTACTTCCACCCTAATTTTTTTCAAACATTATTACTTTATGAACTTCTGCCTGAATATGTTTGCAGATGATACAAAGGTCATGAGAAAGTGAACAGCATGGAGGATTACATAACCAGAGGATCCTGACAAACTCCTAAGTTGGTCTGATACATGGGTGATGAAGTTCACTTGAGTATAAGTACAGTAATGAGGTTCTGATGCAGTAAATCAAGGCTTAACATGATTATCATCTGGCAGGAAACATGCTCTAGGAATCTTTGTACGTGAAAAGCTCTCAATGAGTCAACACTATCCTTAACCTGTCGCCAGAGCCCCAACTTTGAAGAACAGTTCAGGAGATTAACTACCTGCTAGCAAATATTTGATTAGCTCTCAAGGTCATGGGTAAGGAATTATTCAACAAGCTGTTCACATCATACACAAGGCTGAATTGAGAATATGCTTTACAAATGTAATCAATGCATCTAAAGAAACACAAACTAATTGGGAAGAGCCAAAGGAAAGTAAAAAAAGAGGTACCAAAATTAGAGCTCTCAGTTACTGAGATGGCAAGAGGCTTCATTTGCCCACCTTGAAGGAGGGAAGAGAAAGGGCTGACCTGATCACAAGTTCTGAGTTTCTTAAAGAGATCAAATACTGTTGACAGTGATCAGTTCTTGAAAAGACATAGAGCTTGAAAAACCACAGAGCAAAAAATTAATAAAGAAACATATTAAACAAGATGTAGTTTTTTTTTCACAGTACAAGAGCTGTAGATAAACAGAATACAGCACACGAGATGGGGGCCCATAAGTGTGAGACTTCCTCCCCTTACAATACAAAAACAAATACCCAGCTAGTGCAGGGTGTATGGGTGGGGTTTAGTACCAGCACAAAAAAATGCCATGTGACAAATCAAGCATGTGATACCAGTAGTCTGTATCAATGGGAAACAGTACATTGAATGCAGGTTGCTGGTCAGTCAGTGGTTGGACCTGGGCCTCCAGGAATCAGTCAGCTAGCTCCAAAGACGTGGTTAGTTGGGGGTGAGAGGTATAGTTCAGATAATAAGGGGTCAGATGTGTCAAAGCCCTAAGGATCCATGGGATTCACTCATGGCTCACATGACAATCGACCAAGAACAGAAAATAAGCAAAACCTGTAGGTAGCTGTAACATTAAAGTCCTTCATTGCTTCTATGGCTAACTACAGCCAAAAAAATCATCTGGAGGTATCTAACAATAATTTTACCTACTTAAAACACTAAAATAACCCCACAAGAATCAGAGAAAAAAATAATAACACTGACTAACCTGCATCTTTTTGAGGTGGGCGAATAAATTCAAATAATGACTGATGGATCGGAAGTGGGCCTCCACGTGATGTTCATTTAACATTCGAACTTTGGGGTCTGGGCACACTTTACAATGGTAAATTGATCTTGTTCCAATCATATGTAACCCTGCAAATTTGAATACTGAACATTAACAAAAAAAACACATGAAGCAGTAATATAAAAAGGAAAATATTCCAGGGTTATCATACAGTTCTTCAATAGCTGGCTGGATGTGTGTAAATTAGGAATACAAAATATAACATCCAGGGTTCCAAGAGAACCAGAGAGGTCCAAGTGAATTCAAGACAATACTCAAGAGGATGAGGAGGAGAGGAAAAGGGACGTAAAGCCCTGAGGTATCTCCTGGATTTTAGCTTTCAAGGACCTAAAACAATTTTCAGCTGGAACCTACATTGTGAGCCCTTTTTTCTTTTCTCACCAACATGGCACATTCAAAACAACTCTTAAATCACAGCCATCTTGGGTAAAATACAGTAAGAAAATAAAAAATTAATGAGAGCTCCTTAGGTGTTCACAGACTTGACACTTACTGGCAGAAAGGTAAACGGAAGAAGAGATGAAAGAAGAAAGAGTTCCACTGCTTAACTGGTAGAGGAAGGAGAAGGTATCATAACAGTCAAGTTCATGTGGCTGGTCTACAAACAGATACTATGGGAAGCAGCTACCACATGAGTGTCCAAAGTCCAAGCCCTAGTGGCATGGACACACGGACAGCTCATCTGAGAAGCAGCCAAAATAACACCTGCAAAACAAGGAAAGAGCAGCATCACAGCAGACATAGAATGATGGTTGGTGAGAGGTGATGCCTGGAGAAGCACTGAGACAGAAGACTTTTGATTCCACCATTTTAAACAAATCTTTAATATGAAAATACCTCTAAATGACTACCCAGCATTCTCATTCTGTAGAAAATTTGATGTCCAAGTTCTGTTTTTCAGAATGCGAGTTGGTTTAAGATGGGATAAAAAATCTAACATCCACCTTATAACTCTACGATCACTCAAAAGCCTAAATAAGTCTGGTTCTTGTCCTACTTTAAAGGGGAAAGGGAATATGGATATAACAAGAGTAAGAGATCTTAGACACAGTATCTAACGATCTATGAGCACACTAATACCCCAATAAAAAATCAGGATACATTCCTGGGAAATGGAGATCTTAAGTAAAACAGTTTTCTATGGAGTTATCATATAGCATTGTATATATGGAGATGTGTTCCTTGTGACATCATATTTCATCAATGAGACTGTAATGCATTCATGGGCTGCCTAGGGACAAGCACATAGGTTCAAATACTGGTTGCAGCATTTGGTCTACAGTCAACCCAGCTGTTCATCAACCCATAGAGGTTGGTTAAAAAAAATGGGTACCTGGCTCTGGTTAGGGTATATTTTTTCTCTTATATAAATATACATATTTTTTTTTTTTTTTTTTTTTTTTTTTTTTTGCTGTCTCCTGCATGGCATGAGAAGAGTGGGAGGTGGGTTGATTAGAAAGGGTAGTGAGTGGTGGGATGAAGAAGTAAGATTATTAGTGAAAGAGAAGAGAGAGGCATTTGGACGATTTTTGCAGGGAAAAAATGCAACTGAGTGGCAGATGTATAAAAGAAAGAGACAGGAGGTCAAGAGAAAGGTGCAAGAGGTGAAAAAGAGGGCAAATGAGAGTTGGGGTGAGAGAGTATCATTAAATTTTAGGGAGAATAAAAAGATGTTCTGGAAGGAGGTAAATAAAGTGCGTAAGACAAGGGAGCAAATGGGAACTTCAGTGAAGGGCGCAAATGGGGAGGTGATAACAAGGTAGTGGTGATGTGAGAAGGAGATGGAGTGAGTATTTTGAAGGTTTGTTGAATGCGTTTGAGGATAGAGTGGCAGATATAGGGTGTTTTGGTCGAGGTGGTGTGCAAAGTGAGAGGGTTAGGGAAAATGATTTGGTAAACAGAGAAGAGGTAGTAAAAGCTTTGCGGAAGATGAAAGCCGGCAAGGCAGCAGGTTTGGATGGTATTGCAGTGGAATTTATTAAGAAAGGGGGTGACTGTATTATTGACTGGTTGATAAGGTTATTTAATGTATGTATGACTCATGGTGAGGTGCCTGAGGATTGGCAGAATGCGTGCATAGTGCCATTGTACAAAGGCAAAGGGGATAAGAGTGAGTGCTCAAATTACAGAGGTATAAGTTTGTTGAGTATTCCTGGTAAATTATATGGGAGGGTATTGATTGAGAGGGTGAAGGCATGTACAGAGCATCAGATTGGGGAAGAGCAGTATATATATATATTATATTCTTTATTTTGCTTTGTCGCTGTCTCCCGCGTTTGCGAGGTAGCGCAAGGAAACAGACGAAAGAAATGGCCCAACCCACCCCCATACACATGTATATACATACACGTCCACACATGCAAATATACATACCTATACATCTCAATGTACACATATATATACACACACAGACACATACATATATACCCATGCACACAATTCACACTGTCTGCCTTTATTCATTCCCATCGCCACCTCGCCACACATGGAATACCATCCCCCTCCCCACTCATGTGTGCGAGGTAGCGCTAGGAAAAGACAACAAAGGCCTCATTCGTTCACACTCAGTCTCTAGCTGTCATGCAATAATGCCCGAAACCACAGCTCCCTTTCCACATCCAGGCCCCACACAAATTTCCATGGTTTACCCCAGACGCTTCACATGCCCTTATTCAATCCACTGAAAGCACATCAACCCCAGTATACCACATCGATCCAATTCACTCTATTCCTTGCCCGCCCTTCACCCTCCTGCATGTTCAGGCTCCGATCACTCAAAATCTTTTCCACTCCATCTTCCCACCTCCAATTTGGTCTCCCACTTCTCCTCGTTCCCTCCACCTCCAACACATATATCCTGTTGGTCAATCTTTCCTCACTCATTCTCTCCATGTGCCCAAACCATTTCAAAACACCCTCTTCTGCTCTCTCAACCACGCTCTTTTTATTTCCACACATCTCTCTTACCCTTACATTACTTACTCGATCAAACCACCTCAAACCACACATTGTCCTCAAACATCTCATTTCCAGCACATCCACCCTCCTGCGCACAACTCTATCCATAGCCCACGCCTCGCAACCATACAACATTGTTGGAACCACTATTCCTTCAAACATACCCATTTTTGCTTTTCGAGATAATGTTCTCGACTTCCAAACATTCTTCAAGGCTCCCAGGATTTTCGCCCCCTCCCCCACCCTATGATTCACTTCCACTTCCATGGTTCCATCCGCTGCCAGATCCACTCCCAGATATCTAAAACACTTCACTTCCTCCAGTTTTTCTCCATTCAAACTTACTTCCCAACTGACTTGACCCTCAACCCTACTGTACCTAATAACCTTGCTCTTATTCACATTTACTCTTAACTTTCTTCTTTCACACACTTTACCAAACTCAGTCACCAGCTTCTGCAGTTTCTCACATGAATCAGCCACCAGCGCTGTATCATCAGCGAACAACAACTGACTCACTTCCCAAGCTCTCTCATCCACAACAGACTTCATTCTTGCCCCTCTTTCCAAAACTCTTGCATTCACCTCCCTAACAACCCCATCCATAAACAAATTAAACAACCATGGAGACATCACACACCCCTGCCGCAAACCTACATTCAATGAGAACCAATCACTTTCCTCTCTTCCTACACATACACATGCCTTACATCCTCGATAAAAACTTTTCACTACTTCTAACAACTTGCCTCCCACACCATATATTCTTAATACCTTCCACAGAGCATCTCTATCAACTCTATCATATGCCTTCTCCAGATCCATAAATGCTACATACAAATCCATTTGCTTTTCTAAGTATTTCTCACATACATTCTTCAAAGCAAACACCTGATCCACACATCCTCTACCACTTCTGAAACCGCACTGCTCTTCCCCAATCTGATGCTCTGTACATGCCTTCACCCTCTCAATCAATACCCTCTCATATAATTTACCAGGAATACTCAACAAACTTATACCTCCATAATTTGAGCACTCACTCTTATCCCCTTTGCCTTTGTACAATTGCACCAATTTATTATACTTTATCACTGTTTCCCGCATCAGCAAAGTAGTGCCAGGAAACAGACTAAGAATGGCCCATCCAAACACTCATATACACACATATATATACATAAATGCCCATACACGCACATATACATACATATACATATCAAGACACATATATGTACACATACACACACATATACATATATACACATGTACATATTCATACTTGCTTGCCTTCATCCATTCCTGGTGCCACTCAGCCCCACAGGACACAGTATCACTACCCCCTGCTTCAATGTGGTAGTGCCAGGAAAACAAACAAAAAAAGCCACATTCATTCACACTCAGTCTCTAGCTGTCATGTGTAATGCACCAAATGCACAACTCCCTTTCCACATCTAAGCCCATAGACCTTTCCATGGTTTATCCCAGACGTTTTACATGCTCTGGTTGAGTCCATTGACAGCACATTGACCCGGTACACCACATCATTCCAATTCACTATTCCTTGCACGCCTCTCACCCTCCTGTATGTTCAGGTCCCAATTGCTCAAAATCTTTTCCATGCCATCCTTCCACCTCCAATTTGGTCTCCCACTTCTTGTTCCCTCCACCTCTGACACATAGATCCTCTTTGTCAATCTTTCCTCACTCATTCTCTCCATATGTCCAAACCATTTCAACATATCCTCTTCTGCTCTCTCAACCACACTCTCTCTATTTTCACACATCTCTCTTATCCATTCATTACTTACTCGATCATATCACCTCACACCACATACTGTCCTCAAACATTTCATTTCCACCACATCCATGCTCCTACGTACAGCCCTATCTATAGCCCATGCCTCTCAACCATATAATATTGTTGGAACTACTTTTCCTTCAAACATACCCATTTTTGCTCTTCGAGAAAATGTTCTCTCCTTCCACACATTCTTCATTGCTCCCAGAACCTTTGCCCTCTCCCCCACCCTGTGACTCACTTCTGCTTCCATGGTTCCATTCACTGCTATGTTCACTCCCAGATATCTAAAACACTTCACTTCCTCAAGTTTTTCTCCATTCAAACTTACCTACCAACTGACTTGTCCCTCAACCCTACTGAACCTAATAACCTGGCTCTTGTTCACATTTACTCTCACACACTCTTCCAAACTCAGTCACCAACTTCTGCAGTTTCTCAATTGAATCAGCCACTAGAGCTGTATCATCTGATCACTGTTTCCCACATAAGCAAGGTAGTGCCAGGAAAAACACAAACAAAAAAAGGCCACATTTGCTCACATCCATTCTCTACCTGTCATGTGTAATACAACGAAACCACATCTCCCTATCCAAAACCAGGCTCCATGGACCTTTCCATGGTTTATCCCAGATGCTTTCCATGCCCCGGTTCTGTCCATTAACAGCAAGCCAACCCCAGTATACCACATCCTTTCAATTCACTCTATCCCATGCATGCCTTTCCTTATCCTGCATGTTCATGCCCTGATTATTCAAAAATGTTTTTCACTCCATCCTTCCATCTCCAATTTGGTCTCCCCATTCTCCTTGTTCCATTCTCCTTGTTCCTGGCCTCTTCTGCTCTCTCAACCACACTCTTTTTATAACCACACATCTGTCTTACTCTTTAATTACTTACAAGATTAAACCACCTCACACCACATATTGTCCTCAAACATCTCATTTCCAACACACTCGCTCTCCTCTGCACAGCTTTATCTATAGCCCATGCCTCACATCCATATAATACTGTTGATACTACTATTCCTTCAAACATATCTACTTTTGCCTCAAGAGATAACATTCTCTCTTTCCACGTTTTTCACCGCTCCTGGAGCCTTTGCCTCCTTCCTCACCCTACGACTTGCTTCCGCTTCCATGGTTCCAATCACTGCAATGTCCACACTCAGATATCTAAAGCATTTCACTTCCTCCAATTTTTCTCATTCAAACTCACACCACAACTACCTATCCCTTAACCCAACTAAACCTAATAACCTTGCTTTTATTAACATTCACTTTCAACTTTCCCCTTTGACACACTCTTCCAAACTTAGGCATATTCCAAATTTATGCCTTTTTGATTTATGGCATCATTAGAATAAAGCACCCAGTTCATTTACATCTTTTTTACTTCATACTGGCTTATGCTTTGTGTTAACACAATCATCACTGGACTGGCAACACAATGGTGCAATGTTGCTAGCACCATGCAAGAAGTGCACATATGCATGACAAGGATACAGTCTAAAGTCATGGAGTGCTACAGTATACTGTGTACTGCATGTTTTCTGACTTTTGTATCATGCCTCCACAGCATCATTTTTTCAAGTTTCCCTGGTGCCAGTAGTGCTGAGAAGCATTAGGCCATCATCATCACAATGGATCTGCTCGAACGTATGTGAGGTGAACAAGCAAGGGACATAAAGCATGCTCTTGGACTTGGTATTTTACTTTACAGACTATTCATGACAGTGCATAAAAGATCAAAGAAAGTAATACGAGTGAAACAGTAATCAGAGTAATTAAGGCCTCGTATTCCCAAAGTTCCATTATGAAGAGAATGAAACAAATGTTGACCACATGAATCGGACACCAAACTCATGAATGTGTTTTTGTCAGCATGTTTGTGATGCAAGCAATGGCTAGGAGTGTATATGATGACTTGGCAGTGGAAAAAGGACCAGCACAGATATTTCAAGCAAGTCCTTGTTGGTTCATGAATTTTAGGAAACACTTCAATTATTCTATCATGATGACTAGTGCGGCTGCTACTGCTATTGTTGCTGCTGGCAAAATTTCCTAGGAACCCTAAACACCATTATCAAGGAAGGCAATTATTCTCTTAAGCAGATTTTTAATGTGGACAAGACCAGTTTATTTTGGAAGCATGTTCTAAAGAACGTACATCCCCTGATGAGAAAACTGCACTAGCAATCAAATGTTCTTATTCTTTCTTTTTCTATTAACAAGATTCACTGTTCAGTATTCATATTAAAGTATCATATTTCCTGGTACAAGCATTATCTTTTTTCTCACTGGTGTAATATTAGGTACAGTTTTATTAATAACAAGAACCCCTAATCTCCATTTCTTACATTATTTGATTCATGCAACCATTTTCAGGGACATATCTGTCTTGTTAAGGGAGAGGTCCCTGCATACAACTGATCACCTTAATGAAGTTGGAAGGTTATCAATGGTACTGTTAGAAAAAAATTCCAAAATTCCACCAGACTTCACTTACTCGCAAAGCAGAGCAATTAAAGTATTCCACCATCTGGTCCCTAAATAACCATTAAAACAAAGAAATTCCCAATCAAAAGAAAACAAAAACAAAGAAACTCCCAATCAAAAAGTAAACAAAAACAATGTTCCAAGGTTGTACTGGATGGGTGACAACAGTACAAGGATGGCAGAGAATTCTGAAACATAATAACTGGTTACATATATTTATATATTTTGCTTTGTCGCTGTCTCCCGCGTTAGCGAAGCAGCACAAGGAAACAGACAAAAGAATGGCCCAACTCACCCACATACACATGTATATACATACACGTCCACACACGCAAATATACATACCTATACATCTCAACATATACATATATATACACACACAGACATATACATATATACACATGTACATCATTCATACTGTCTGCCTTTATTCATTCCCATTGCCACCCCGCCACACATGAAATAACAACTCCCTCCCCCTGCATAAGCGCGAGGTAGCGCTAGGAAAAGACAACAAAGGCCACATTCGTTCACACACTCTCTAGCTGTCATGTATAATGCACTGAAACCACAGCTCCCTTTCCACATCCAGGCCCCACAGAACTTTCCATGGTTTACCCCAGATGCTTCACACGCCCTGGTTCAATCCATTGACAGCACGTCAACCCCGGTATACCACATCGTTCCAATTCACTATTCCTTGCACGCCTTTCACCCTCCTGCATGTTCAGGCCCCAATCACGCAAAATCTTTTTCACTCCATCTTTCCACCTCCAATTTGGTCTCCCACTTCTCCTCGTTCCCTCCACCTCTGACACATACATCCTCTTGGTCAATCTTTCCTCACTCATTTTCTCCATGTGACCAAACCATTTCAAAACACCCTCTTCTGCTCTCTCAACCACACTCTTTTTATTACCACACATCTCTCTTACCCTATTATTACTTACTCGATCAAACCACCTCACACCACATTTTGTCCTCAAACATCTCATTTCCAGCACATCCACTGGTGTATGAACAATATTGCTAATCAAAGGGTGGTAAGTATATGCAAAACATCTGCTCTGATCACGGATTGTAATGTTTAGCAGACAAAAAACTCATCTATTTTGGCAATGTTTACCACAAAGGACCTTTGTTCTCAGCGCATCTAACCATAATGAGGATAAGGATCAGCTGACAGCTCTTGCATGTGTAAATGCAGTTGGGTTTAAGAGCAACCATTAGTTTAAGAAAACCTGTTATTCCCTGTGCCTTTAAAAAGTTAAAAAAAATTATCAATAATTCAAATGAAGGTACGATTTACTTTTATTTCATAATACTTTGTCACTGTCTCCCACCTTTATGAAGGTATGAATACACAGAAAATCTATATTTTCTCATGACTTGTGGTTGTTTTAATTCTGTTCCTCCAAGAGCCTGGCTGTAACCTACTATAGTCCATCTTATATCCATCTGACAATTCTCATCAACCAAAAATACATTAAACTACCAAGAGACTTTATACAGACCTTCTGATGTTCCAATTACCCAGTCAAGCACACACTCTTTTACAAACTTAGTCATTATCAAAGTCAAGTCCTTTAAACACAAAAGAGTCAAACTTTCCTTATTGAGTCCTCTCCTGTTATGTATATTTTCATCAATCATAAATGCATAAATGTAAGGCCAGTATTTCTAGCCATAGTAAGTAGTAAGCGGAAGCGAGTCACAGGGTGGGGGAGTAGGCAAAGGTTCTGGGAGTGTTGAAGAATGTGTGGAAGGCGAGAACATTATCTCGGAGAGCAAAAATGGGTATGTTTGAAGGAATAGTGGTTCCAACAATGCTATATGGTTGCAAGTCGTGGGCTATAGATAGGGTTGTGCGGAGGAGGGTGGATGTGTTGGAAATGAGATGTTTGAGGACAATATGTGGGGTGAGGTGGTTTGATCGAGTAAGTAATGAAAGGAAAAGAGAGATGTGTGGTAATAAAAAGTGTGTGGTTGAGAGAGCAGAAGAGGGTGCATTGAAATGGTTTGGTCACATGGAGAGAATTGAGTGAGGAAAGATTGACAAAGAGGATATATGTGTCAGAGGTGGAGG
Organism: Panulirus ornatus; assembly: GCF_036320965.1. Taxonomy (NCBI): domain Eukaryota; kingdom Metazoa; phylum Arthropoda; class Malacostraca; order Decapoda; family Palinuridae; genus Panulirus; species Panulirus ornatus. The sequence continues at coordinate 18,003,246 of NC_092257.1, read as the reverse complement.
GAACGAGAAGTGGGAGACCAAATTGGAGGTGGAAAGATGGAGTGAAAAAGATTTTGAGTGACTGGGGCCTGAACATACAGGAGGGTGAAAGGCATGCAAGGAATAGAGTGAATTGGAATGATGTGGTATACTAGGGTCGATGTGCTGTCAATGGATTGAACCAGGGCATGTGAGGCGTCTGGGGTAAACGGTAAACTATGGAATGTTTCGTGGAGCCTAGATGTGGAAAGGGAGCTGTGGTTTCAGTGCAGTACACATGATAGATAGAGACTGAGTGTGAAGGAATGTGGCCTTTGTTGTCTTTTCCTAGTGGTACCTCACACATGAGTGGGGGGAGGGGGGGTGCCATTTCATGTGTGGTGGGGTGGCAACGGGAATGGACGAGGGTAGTAAGTATGAATATGTATGTATACGTTGAAATGTATAGGTATGTCTATGTGCATATGTAGGTGTGTATGTATATACATGTGTATTGTGGGTGGGTTGGGCAATTCTTTTGTCTGTTTCCTTGAGCTACCTCGCTAACACGGGAGACAGCGACAAAGTGCAATAAAAAAAAATAATAGTAAGTAGTATAGGTATGAAAAAGGAAAAACACAGAAAATCCAGGGCATAAGTGGTGAGCAAAACAAGGCATTCCCATCTCCTATAACAACTAAACTGCTACTAAGGCAGGCTTGTTTGGTATGCCAGAACATCACATAGTAGCCACTGTTTACTAGAGGGCACCAACTTCACTGGCGGATATCAACACTATTTAAGGTGGGTAAAGCAATTTCTGCCTATATAACTGCTATGGGGATACTCTTGCCTACTTCATCAGCAGGCAGAAATGAGTCACATAGTGGGTGAGGGGGGTGAAGGTTCTGAGAGTGCTGAAGAATGTGTAGAAAGAATGTGTAGAAAGAGATACTGTCTGAAGGAACAGTGGCCACAATAATATCATATGTTTGTGAGGCATGGGATAAGTAGGTAGTAGATGGTAAGCAGCCAACAACCAGGAAGGTATACCACCAGCACTACCCGCCCAGGTATTAAGATGGTTAGTGATGGCTGCTTGCTGAGCCAGCATTAAAGCAGTTGTCAAGTTGCACTCCTCTGACCCAGGTAGCAGTCTTTTCTTTCTGCCTCACCCAAACATGGATTACTGGCATTATGTCCACAAAGATAGAATCTCTCCTTGTCACACATAACACTTGATAACACTAAACTCACACAGCTCATTCTTCATAACTCTAGATTCTTCCTACAGTGAGCGCTATGTGCTAGCCATGCCTTTCGGCAAAATGGTAGAAGCATTTGACAGTAGTAGTAGATAGGAGCATTTAGGTAGGCGCATTAGGTAAAAACATTAGGTGGTAGTAGTAGTCGGTAGGAAAATTAGGCAGAAGGCTCTGCAAACACTGAACTAGTCTTGCCCTCTGCCAGTGGCCTGTTAAGAGTGGGGCACTAAAGGCTGAGAAGCCGCACTAGAGTTCACTAATTATGAAGACTCAATTGCCGTTGTCACCCTCTCCATGGAGTTCAAAAAAAAAAAAAAAAAATAAAATAAACAGGCAATGGATATATATACATAGGTGGACAGCACACACTCCAATAACTACTTCTCAACTACTGTATCATTTCTGCCTTACACAAACACTGAATACAGTCTTACAATAAAAACTTTAAAATGATGGGCTTCTCATTTTCTCACAGCTTTCATTTTACCTAAAAGTTAAAAAATGAGACTAGCTTACCAACAGGAACTGAAGGATCATGTTCAGGAAGAGCTGCTATTTCTTCTTCAGAGTCGTCTGCTTTATGTTTATCAACAGCATCATAAAACATCTTCAGTGCATCTTCTTCAGTTATACCTTCTGCTTCTGATTCCATCTTTTTTTCTTCCCTCTCATTCATTTTCTGCTCCATTTCCATTTGCCACTTGAAGTGAAGAAGGGAAAGACGATGTTCCTCCAGATCTCCCCGCACTGTGTATGCTTGATCACAACATTTAACTTTCATGTAGCGTGCTACCAGAAGATGTTCTATAGTTTTGTTATGATCTTGAAGACTACCAATGACATGACACTGGCACTTGCCACACAGACTAAGGTTGCCTCTTCCTCTAACACCACTCTTCCATGCTTTCAAAATTTGTCTCTGAGATGCCAGCTGGATAAAAATTAAAAAAAAAAAATAAGTGACAATACCTTGTTACTTAATGAAGAAACTATCATGAACATTTATCATGCAAATTACAAATCTTAATTCTGTCCCTCTGCCTAAAATCAATAATTTTTAAACAAATATCATCTACCATACATTATTTGAGATGTTTCTACTGTGAGGGAGTGCCACACTTCATTTCCATAAGTTTATACACTGGTATCAACAAAACTAATGCAAAGCATACACTTTTTCTTTGGGCTCAATTAGTATCAACTCAATTATGACATTGTACCCTTAAAGGGAGTTGTGGTTTCGGTGCATTATTACATGACAGCTAGAGACTGAGAGTGAACGAAGGCCTTTGTTGTCTTTTCCTAGCGCTACCTCGCACACATGAGGGGGTTGTTATTCCATGTGTGGCGAGGTGGCGATGGGAATAAATAAAGGCAGACAGTATGAATTATGTACATGTGTATATATGTATATGTCTGTGTGTGTATATATATGTGTACATTGAGATGTATAGGTATGTATATCTGCGTGTGTGGACGTGTATGTATATACATGTGTTTGTGGGTGGATTGGGCCATTTCTTTCGTCTGTTTCCTTGCGCTACCTCACTGACGCGGGAGACAGCGACAAAGCAAAATAAATAAATAAAATAAATAACAATAATAATAAAAATACCGGAGTTGATGTGCTGTCAATGGATTGAACCAGGGCATGTGAAGCGTCTGGGGTAAACCATGGAAAGTTTTATGGGGCCTGGATGTGGAAAGGGAGCTGTGTTTCCAGGGCAATACACATGAAAGCTAGAGACTGAGTGTGAATGAATATGAGCTTTGTTGTCTTTTCCTAGCGGTACCTCACGCCTTTGTTGTCTTTTCCTAGCGGTACCTCACGCCTTTGTTGTCTTTTCCTAGCGGTACCTCACACATGCGTGGGGGGAGGGGCGTGCAATTTCATGTATGGCGGGGTGGCAACAGGAGTGGATGGGGGCAGCATGTATGAGTGTGTACATCTGTATATGTGTATATATCTGCGTATGTATATGTATGTGTACGTTGAAATGTATTTGTATGTATATGTGCGTGTGTGGGCATTTATGTATATACATGTGTATGTGGGAGGGTTGGGCCATTCTTTCATCTGTTTCCTTGTGCTACCTTACAAACGCAGGAGACAGCAAATAAGTATAATAAATATAAATAAAATAAAAAATCTGTATCCCCATCCTGGGGATAGGGGAGTAAGAATACTTCCCACATATTCCCTGCGTGTCGTAAAAGGCAACTAATAGGGGAGGGAGCGGGGGGCTGGAAATCCTCCCCTCTCGTTTTTAATTTTCCAAAAGAAGGAACAGAAAGGGGGCCAAGTGAGGATTATCCCTCTAAGGCTCAGTCCTGTGCTCTTAACGCTATCTCGCTAACGCGGGAAATGGCGAATATGTATGAAAAAAAATAAAAAAATAAAAAATATGTAAATCAGTAACTAAGTTACTGACATTCTGCATGGAAACCAGTTTTGATGGCCAATGTATGGGTGAAATTTGTGTAAGAGTTCAAAACATGAAAGGGTTAATAAAACATATCAAAATTACTTACATCAACATATGGCAAAAAGTTATCAAGATATATAAGCATATGACTAAAGGAGAGTACCTTTGCTTCTGCCCTTAGGACCTGAAGGATTGCAGCACCCTGAGCATGGAACGCAAGAGCACTTGTCTTGTGACCCTTGGACTGTAGATGCTTCTGATAATGCTGCAAAACAAACATTCAAAAGTTTATCCAACTATTCATTTACATCAAAATATAGTAAACATTTCAGTAATTAGATTGAGGTAATCCCTGGGGCAAAATCTATTATGACAGAGGTATGTAATAGCAGCATACGAGAGAGAGAGAGAGAGAGAGAGAGAGAGAGAAATGATACATAGTATAAATTTCTCTGGATTCAATTTCCCCATGAACGGGGCAGATGAAACAAAAAAAAATGAACTAGAATGATACACTATTCACCTCAGGTATGGCATATTAGCATAGATGCAGGAAGGAAGTGGAAAACCAAGATAGAATACAGAAAAAGGATGTGAGCAAAGAGATTTTGGGGTGTCTGAGCTTAAAACTTTCATATGCTTTCTACAGATCCATATATGTCTTGTTTTTCTCTAATTACCTCTCAGACACATTTTTCAAAGCAAATACCTGATTCACATATCCTCTTCCACTCCTTTCCTGAAGCCACACTGTTCCTCACCGTTCTAATGCTCAATGAATGCCATCATGTTCCTCCAGTCCTCAGACACCTTAATATTAGCCACACATACAATACAAATCCTACAAAACCAATCAAAAACACAATTACCCCATTCCTAAGAAATTCAATTGCAATCCTATCCACTCCAGCTGCCTTGTCACACTTCATCTTACACACTTTCCACCAACGTCATTTTCTCTTTTCCAAAAATTTCTACATATCTTCAACCTTGCATACAATCTGCATCCTTGCCCACAATGGCAATCACCTTTCCTAATCCAAACCATACATTTTCTTGGGAGTCTCACTAACATTTTCCTTAGTATGATACAATGATCTTGCACTACATGCAAATTCCCTTTGCATATCTACTCTGTGCATCCCATATTTTCACTGCACTATGTCTTGCACTCTACATACCTGCAGCCAGCCTGAGAGTTTCCTCGTCTAAGCTTTCTTCCTTTCCCTCTTCATCCATACATTCTGGAGTCAGTTTTTTTTTTTTTTTCTTTTTTCGCTGTCTCCCGCGTTTGCGAGGTAGCGCAAGGAAACAGACGAAAGAAATGGCCCAACCCACCCCCATACACATGTATATACATATGTCCACACACGCAAATAAATATACCTACACAGCTTTCCATTGTTTACCCCAGACGCTTCACATGCCCCGATTCAATCCACTGACAGCATGTCAACCCCGGTATACCACATCGCTCCAATTCACTCTATTCCTTGCCCTCCTTTCACCCTCCTGCATGTTCAGGCCCCGATCACACAAAATCTTTTTCACTCCATCTTTCCACCTCCAATTTGGTCTCCCTCTTCTCCTCGTTCCCTCCACCTCTGACACATATATCCTCTTGGTCAATCTTTCCTCACTCATTCTCTCCATGTGCCCAAACCATTTCAAAACACCCTCTTCTGCTCTCTCAACCACGCTCTTTTTATTTCCAAACATCTCTCTTACCCTTACGTTACTTACTCGATCAAACCACCTCACACCACACATTGTCCTCGAACATCTCATTTCCAGCACATCCATCCTCCTGCACACAACTCTATCCATAGCCCACGCCTCGCAACCATACAACATTGTTGGAACCACTATTCCTTCAAACATACCCATTTTTGCTTTCCGAGATAATGTTCTCGACTTCCACACATTCTTCAAGGCTCCCAGAATTTTCGCCCCCTCCCCCACCCTATGATCCACTTCCGCTTCCATGGTTCCATCCGCTGCCAGATCCACTCCCAGATATCTAAAACACTTTACTTCCTCCAGTTTTTCTCCATTCAAACTTACCTCCCAATTGACTTGACCCTCAACCCTACTGTACCTAATAACCTTGCTCTTATTCACATTTACTCTTAACTTTCTTCTTTCACACACTTTACCAAACTCAGTCACCAGCTTCTGCAGTTTCTCACATGAATCAGCCACCAGAGCTGTATCATCAGCGAACAACAACTGACTCACTTCCCAAGCTCTCTCATCCCCAACAGACTTCATACTTGCCCCTCTTTCCAAAACTCTTGCATTCACCTCCCTAACAACCCCATCCATAAACAAATTAAACAACCATGGAGACATCACACACCCCTGCCGCAAACCTACATTCACTGAGAACCAATCACTTTCCTCTCTTCCTACACGTACACATGCCTTACATCCTCGATAAAAACTTTTCACTGCTTCTAACAACTTGCCTCCCACACCATATATTCTTAATACCTTCCACAGAGCATCTCTATCAACTCTATCATATATCGGTCAGTTATACTCATTTAATATTCTAGAGTTCGTAAATGAAGCACACTCGTGTGTATCATGATCCAAACATATCCAGAAGTTTTAAAGCTTGAGGTTTCAAAAATGGATACTTGTTTCTACATTCAGATCACCAGAATGTAAAATGAACTCACTAAGACTGGTTTTTCATGGCCAGTGATAACTGTAAATCTAAAAATTCTCATTCCGAGTCTCATATCTTTGGGCTGGACAATTCTTTCAAGACCATTTTGGTAGACTTGATGTCTGTAACATTGGCTGAAATTTGAGTAGGTGTTCCAGCATACTTTAATCTCATGCTGAATTCATAAGGAAGAATTTCCAACAGTATTTGGTTACAAATGGTTGACACTTCAGTTTGTTTAAACCAAATATTTCTGAAGTTCTGGAAAATGATAGGTCTCACTCATGAATGTGTTTTGTTTGGCAAGGATTTTTAATGGATGTATGGATCATGGTGAGGTGCCTGAGGATTAGCAAAATCCATGCATAGTGCCAATGTATAAAGGAATAGGGGATAAAGGCGAGTGTTCAGACTACAGAGGTATGTTTGTTGAGTGTGCCTCAAAGTTCTATGGGAGGGCACGAATTGAGAGAGTGAAGATATGTACAGAGCATCTGATTGGGGATGAGCAGTGTGATTTCAGAAGTGGTAGGGAATGTGTGAACCATGTCTCAGAGAAACATAAATTTGTATGTGGCATTTAACAAGGTAGGGTTGACAGAAATGCCTTGTGGAAGATCTCAAGAAGATATAGTGTGGGTGTAAAGCTGCTAGATGCAGAGAGGTTTTTATCAAGGGTGTAAGGCATGTGTATGAGTCGGAAGATGAGAGAGTGAATGGTTCCACGTAAAGGTTGGTCTGAGGCAGGGTTGTGTGATGTCACCATGGCTGTTCAATTTGTTTATGGACGGGGTGGAGAGAGGAAAATGCTTTTGTCTTGTAAAGAGGGGCAAGAATGTAGTATGTAAGGGATAAGAGTGCCAGAAATGAGTCAGTTGTTTGCTTATGATACAACACTGGTGGCAGATTCAAGTGAGAAACTGCAAAAGTTTGTGACTGAGTTTGGAAATGTGTGTGAAAGCAGGAAGCAGAAAGTAAATGTGAATAAAAGCATGATAATTTGGCTTAGCATGGTTGAGGGACAGGAAAGCTGGGGATGTGAGTTTGAATGGAGAAAACTTGGAGGAAGTGAAGTGCTTCAGATAACTGGGAGTGGACATGGCAGCAAATTTAACCAAGTAAGTGGAAGTGGGTCATAGGGTGGGTGCAGGGGCAAAGGTGCTGGGAGCAATGAAGAATGAGTGGGAAGGAAGAACATTACCTACTAGAGAAAAATAAGTATGTCTGAAGGTATAGTAGTCCCAACAATATTACATGGATGGGAGGCATAGGCTACAGTTGGGGCTGTACGAATAAAGATGAAAGAGTTGGAAATATGTGGTGTGAGGTGTTTAGATCGAGTAAGAAATGAAAGGGTATGTAATATGTGCAGAAATAGAAGTGTGCACTTGAAAGAGCTGAAGAAAGCATGCTGAAATGGTTTGGACATATGAAGAGAATAAGTGAGAAATGGTTCACAAAGAGGATATATGTCAGAAGAGGATGGAACAAGGACAATGGGGAGACCAAATTATAGACAGAAGGATGGAATGAACAAGATTTTGATTGACCATGCAGGAGGATGAAAGCTGTGCTCAAGATTGAATGAAATGGAAAGTAGTAGTATACTGGGGATGATGTGCTGTAAATGAACTGAACCAAGACATGTGAAGTGTCTAAGGTACACCACAGAAAGGTCTGTTGCGCCTGGCTATAGATAGGGAACTGTAGTTTCTGTGGATTCCACAAGGCAGCTAGAGAATGGATGTGGATAAAGACTTTCTTCATCTATTCTTATCTATTTATTTTGCTTTGTTGCTGTCTCCCTGCGTAAGCGAGGTAGCGCAAGGAAACGGACAAAAGAATGGCCCAACCCACCCACATACACATGTATATACATACACATCCACACACACAAATATACATACCTATACATCTCAACGTATACATATATACACACACACAGACATATACATATATACACACATGTACATAATTCATATTGTCTGCCTTTATTCATTCCCATCGCCACCGCGCCACACATGAAATAAAAACCCCCTCCCCCCTCATGTGTGCGAGGTAGCGCTAGGAAAAGACAATCCAGGCCCCACAGAACTTTCCATGGTTTACCCTAGATGCTTAACACACCCTGGTTCAATCCATTAACAGCACATCGACCCCGGTATGCCACATCATTCCAATTCACTCCATTCCTTGCACGTCTTTCACCCTCCTGCATGTTCAGGCCCCAATCACTCAAAATCTTTTTCACTCCATCTTTCCACCTCCAATTTGGTCTCCCACTTCTCCTCGTTCCCTCCACCTCTGACACATATATCCTCTTGGTCAATCTTTCCTTACTCATTCTCTCCATGTGACCAAACCATTTCAAAACACCCTCTTCTGCTCTCTCAACCACACTTTTTATTACCACACATCTCTCTTACCCCATCATTACTTACTCGATCAAACCACCTCACACCACATATTGTCCTCAAACATCTCATTTCTATCACATCCACCCTCCTCCGCACAACTCTATCTATAGCCCATGCTTCGCAACCATATAACATTGTTGGAACCACTATTCTTTCAAACATACCCATTTTCTTCATCTGTTCCTGGTAAAAAGGACATCTATATACTGCAAAATGAGGTAATTCTACCTCAACACACTTACCACCTAATTCTTTGCAAGAGCATTTGACTTCTCTTGAATGGACATCAAAGATATAGACAGGCAGATTCTAGCACAAGGGTTCCCAAACTTTTTTTTGACCTGCAACCCACTTAATGGAGCATTCGTTTCTCCATGACCCAACATAGCTTAACATTTTAACGATCTCCCATCCATGGCCTTTTCGAGCATCTCAATCCAAGTGCAACCCTCCGACAGCTCACGACTGCTCCACCTCCCACACCTGCTCAGCAGGACCATAACCAACAGCAGCATTTATATTTTCAAAATAAACTACATTGGTTACATCCAGCACAGAATATTGCATCTCATTATCAAATGGGGTTAACTAATACTAAATAAAAACACTTTCTGCAACAATGCAAAAAATGCACTTAAGAAAATTCCCATGTAATTTTTTAAGTTATCCTTTGGCCCACCTGAACCCCCTTTGCAACCCACCAGAGTCACAGCTCACATTTGAGAACCCCTATACTAGGATACAAGTTTATTCACTGATATTAACATGTTTAGTATAATTCTATGAATTCACATGGACCTGTTTATTAACAATGACCAAAAAGCAACTTGCACTTTTTCATTAAATATAAAGGAAGACTAAGGAAAGTCTGCATCCTGCACTTATACATATCCACATCTACATGCAGCAACACTTATCTGATATATTTCAAAGGAAGGTGAGACATGATAAAGAGAAAAATAAGACAAATAACTGGTGGCAAGTAAGTTCACTCACATTAATACAGTCGAAGTTGTCTATGTCACACATGTGGCACTTCAGCAATTCCCTGGGAACAAATGCATCCTGAAAAGAGGAAAGTACTTAAGAGGCAATTGCAGAAGATTAAGCCACCACCTGCAAGAAATCTTCCAAATACTTAATACATTAATTTTCCTGTTCATTAATCTATCTATTATCATAACTCCATTCCAAAAGTCAAAACGCTGATCAGGTAAAAAAAATCTGCAACCCAAGATCTGTATCAATCAAAATGGAAAAGTTTTCTAATGACATATTCTTTTCACAAACAATGCTGATTTATCAAGCAAGAACAATATCTCCATTCACACAACCTTCATACATATGCGAGATCAAATTCTTCATTCATACCATCTTCAAATGTGAAATATTTTTATTGTATCTGATCTCTGGTCATTCATTTGCCTGCTTGATTCTAATATAGATCTCACATCTTAAAAATTCTCACCCTACTTTAGCCTAAGTAGTCATGCGCAATGCACTGAAACCACAGCCCAACATCCACACCTAAACCCCACAGATGCTTCCATGGTTTCCCCGGCTGCTTCACATTCCCCAGTACAGTCCAGTGACAGTATACCACATCATTCCAATTTACTCTATCCCGTCACTCAAAAATATTTTTCACTCCATCCTTCTATCCTCAATTTAGTCACATGTTCTTGACGCTACATATTCGCCATTTCCCACATCAGCAAAGTAGCGTCAATAACAGTCACTGGTGGGATGTCTGATCACTATCCTGTGGAGGTGAAGGTGAACATTTGTTGAGGTTTTCAAAAAAGAAGAGAATTTGTTGGGTAGAAAAGTGTGATGAGAGTAAGTGAGCTTAGAGAGGACATTTGCATGAGGAAATACTTGGAGAAATTCAGTGCAAAATGCAAAAGGTGAAAGCAAATGATGCGAGGGCAGTGAGTGAGGAATGCGATGTATTTAGGGAAGCATAGATGGCATGTGAAAGATATGCATGCGGCATGAGACAGGGCAGTCAGAGGTGGAATGAAGAAGTAAAGTGAAAGTGTTAGTGAAAGACAAAAGACAGACGTTTGACAATACTTGCAAGGAAGGAGGGCAAATGACCATGAGATGTATATGAGAAAACAGCAGGAGGTCAAGAGGAAGGTGCAAGAGTTTAAAAAGAGGGCAAATGAGAGTTGGGGTGGGAGAATAAAAAGATGTTTTGATGTTTTGGAAGGAGGTAAATAACATGCGCAAGACAAGAGACCAAATGGGAATGTCAGTGATGGGGGCAAGGGGGTCAGTGATAACAGGTAGTGATGAAGTGAGGAGATCAGGTAAGTATTCTGAAGGTTTGTTGAATGCGATTTATGATAGACTGGCAGATGAAGGGTGTTTTGGTCAGGGTGGTGTGCAACGTGAGAGAGTCAGGGAGTGTGGTTTGGTGAAGAGAGAAGAGGTGGTGAAACCCTCGCAGAAGATGAAATCTGGCAAGGCTGTGGGTTTGGATGGTATTGCAGTTGAATTTATCAAGAAAGAGGGTGACTGTCTTGTTTATTGGTTGGTAAGGATATTCACTGTATATGTGGATCATGGTGAAGTGCCTGAGGACTGGCAAAATGCATGTATAGTGCCAATGTACAAAGGCAAAGGGGATAAATGTGGGTGGTCAAACTACAGAGGCAAAAGTTTGTTGAGTATTCTTGGAAAATTGTATGGGAGGGTATTGATTAAATGGGTGAAGGCATGTACAGAGCACCAGATTGGGGAGGAGCATTGTAGTTTCATAAGTGGTAAAGGATGTGTGGATCAGGTGATTGCTTTGAACAATGTGTGTGAGAAATACTTAGAGACCAAAGGATTTGTATATGGCATTTATGGATCTAGTGATGGAATATGACAGAGTGGATAGAGACGCTTTGTGGAAGGTCTTAAGAGTATATGGTGTGGGAGATAATTTGCTACAAGCAGAGAAGTTTTTATCAAAGATGTAAGGCATGTGTAAGAGTAGGAAGAGACGAGAGTGATTGGTTCCCAATGAAGGTCGGTCTATGGCAGGAGTGTGTGATGTCCCCATGGTTGTTTAATTTGTTTATGGATGGGGTGGTTGGGGAGGTAAATACGAGAATTTTGGAGAGAGGGACAAATATGCAGTCTGTTGGGGATGAGAGGGTCTCAGAAGTGAGTCAGTTGTTGTTCATCGATGAAACAGCATTGGTGGCTGATTTGAGAGAGAAACTACAGAAGTTGCTGACTGAGTTTGGAAAAGTGTGTGAAAGGAGAAAGTAGAGAGCAAATGTGCATAAGAGCATGGTTATTAGGTACAACAGGACTGAGGGACAAGACTGCATCTGGGGAAGAGCAGTGTGGTTTCAGAAGTGGTAGAGGATGTGTGGATCAGGTGTTTGCATTGAAGAATGCATGTGAGAAATACTTAGAAAAGCAAATGGATTTGTATGTAGCATTTATGGATCTGGAGAAGACATATGATAGAGTTGATAGAGATGCTCTGTGGAAGGTATTAAGAATATATGGAGTGGGAGACAAGTTGTTAGAAGCAGTGACAAGTTTTTATTGAGGATGTAAGGCATGTGTACATGTAGGAAGAGAGGAAAGTGATTGGTTCTCAGTGAATATTGGTTTGCGGCAGGGGTGCGTGATGTCTCCATGGTTGTTTAATTTGTTTATGGGGTTGTTTGGGAGATGAATGGAAGAGTTTTGGAAAGAGGGGCAAGTATGCAGTCTGTTGTGGAGGAGGGAGCTTGGGAAGTGAGTTAGTTGTTGTTCACTGATGATACAGCACCGGTGGCTGATTCGGGTGAGAAACTCCAGAAGCTGGTGACTGAGTTTGGTAAAGTGTGAGAAAGAAGAAAGCTGAGAGTAAATGTGAATAAGAGCAAGGTTATTAGGTACAGTAGGGCTGAGGGACAAGTCAATTGGGAGGTAAGTTTGAATGGAGAAAAACTGGAGGAAGTAAAGTGCTTCAGATGTCGGGAAGTGGATTTGGCAGCAGATGGAACCATGGAAGCGGAAGTGAATCATAGGGTGGGGAGGGGGCGTAAGTTCTGGGAGCATTGAAAAATGTGTGGAAGTCAAGAATGTTATCTTGGAAAGCAAAAATGGTTATGTTTGAAGGATAAGTGGTTCTAACAATGTTATATGGTTGCAAGGCATGGGCTATAAATAGAGTTGTGCGGAGGAGGGTGGATGTGCTGGAAATGAGATGTTTAAGGACAAAATGTGGAGTGAGGTGGTTTGATCGAGTAAGTAATGAAAGGTGTAAGAGAGATGTGTGGAAATAAAAAGTGTGTGGTTGACAGAGCAGAAGAGTGTTTTGAAATGGTTTGGTCACATGGAGAGAATGAGTGAGGAAAGATTGACAAAGAGGATATATGTGTCAGAGGTGGAGGGAACGAGAAGTGGGAGACCAAATTGGAGGTGGAAAGATGGAGTGAAAAAGATCTTGAGTGATTGGGGCCTGAACATGCAGGAGGGTGAAAGGCGTGCACGGAGTAGAGTAAATTGGAACGATGTGGTATACCAGGGTCGACATGCTGTCAATAGATTGAACCAGGGCATGTGAAGCATCTGGGGTAAACCATGGAAAGTTGTGGGGCGTGGATGTGGAAAGGGAGCTGTGGTTTCGCTGCATTATACATGACCGCTAGAGACTGGGTGTGAATGAATGTGGCCTTTGTTGTCTTTTCCTAGCGCTACCTTGCACACGTGGGGGGAGGGGGTTGTCATTTCATGCGTGGCAGGGTGGCGACGGGAATGAATGAGGGCAGACAGTATGAATTATGTACATGTGTATATATGTATATGTCTGTGTGTGTATATATATATGTATATGTTGAGATGTATAGGTATGTATAAGTGTGTGTGGACATGTAATGTATATACATGTGTATGTGGTTGGGTTAGGCCATTCATTCGTCTGTTTCCTTGTGCTACCTCGCTAACACGTGAGACAGCGACAAAGTATATATTTGAGTAGATGGACCACTCTGTCTGTTTCCTGGCACTATCTTGCTGATGCAGGAAATGGTAATCAAGTATACTAATAAATAAATAACATGTACATTATGTATGTGTGACAAAGAGGATACATGAGGAACAAGAAGTGGGAGACCAAAATTGGAGGTGGAAGGATGGAGAGAAAAAGACTTTGGGCAAGTGAGGCCTGAACATAAAAGGGCGAGAGGCATGCAAGGAAAAGAGTGAATTGGAACAATGTGGTATACTGGGGTCAACATGCTGTCAATTTACTGAACCAAGGCATTTGAAGCATCTGGGGAAAACCATGGAAAGGTATGTGGAGCCTGGATGTGGATTAGGGAACTGTGGTTTTGGTGCATTACACACGACAGCTAGAGACTGAGGGTGAACGAATGTGGCCTTCTTTGTCTGTTCCTGGAGCTGCCTTACTGAAGGGAGGTGGGAGTGGGGATGCCATTTTGTGTGTGGCGGGATGGTGATGGGAATGGATGAGGGCAGCAAGTATGGATATGTACATGTGCATAAATGTGTATGTCTGTGTATGTATGTATATGTGCGTGCGTAAGCGCTTATGTATATACATGTGTATGTGGGTGGGTTGGGCCATTCCTTGTCTGTTTCCTTGCACTACCTCGCTAATGTGAGAGACAGCAGTTAAGTATAATAAATAAATAAATAAATATGTGTGTGTGTGTGTAAATGAGTGGATGGGCCATTCTTTGTCTGTTACTTGGAGCTACCTTGCTGACATGGGAAACAGCAATTATGTATAATAATAATAATATGTATTTCATACTCCCACACATATACATGTATATACGAGCAGTTAAAAACTATGGAAAACCAAAGAAAAATTACCTTTTTTGCTTTTGCATTCTTCTCAGAATTATCTGTTCCTTCTGCATTCTCTTTATCATCACTAGTTTCTTCTCCTTGTTTGGCCTTGTTCTTTGAAAGATCAGTGGCTCCACTGTGAATATAGTATCATATCAATAATATAAAATAAGACAGCAAAAAAAAAAAAAAAAAAAAAAAAAAAAAAAAGTTTTAAAAGTTCAGTGAAGTATACCATTTCAATGAGGTTTACATTTCATGACATCCAAATGGTTGCCAGATTTCAACCAACCTATATATGTGTCTATCTAACTCTATCTATATCTCTGACACCTGTTCCCTACAGGAACTCCCACTAAAAGGGTGGCCATGACAAAAGAGTCTCCAATTTCGCCGTCCTACCATGCCTCCCTCACATACACCATTCATGGATTCTTCCCCCATATCTCTCCCTCCAGTACTCTCACAGATGGTCTTCTTCTCACACCAAATATACACATATCAACTGATGATGATACAATCATACCAAAAGGTGATTTTTCATCCACTTTGTAACCTCCAAGAAGGGAGAGTTTGGCAACATACATATATATATATAAAGTGCGTAAGACAAGGGAGCAAATGGGAACTTCAGTGAAGGGCGCAAATGGGGAGGTGAAAACAAGTAGTGGTGATGTGAGAAGGAGATGGAGTGAGTATTTTGAAGGTTTGTTGAATGTGTTTGATGATAGAGTGGCAGATATAGGGTGTTTTGGTCGAGGTGGTGTGCAAAGTGAGAGGGTTAGGGAAAATGATTTGGTAAACAGAGAAGAGGTAGTGAAAGCTTTGCGGAAGATGAAAGCCGGCAAGGCAGCAGGTTTGGATGGTATTGCAGTGGAATTTATTAAAAAAGGGGGTGACTGTATTGTTGACTGGTTGGTAAGGTTATTTAATGTATGTATGACTCATGGTGAGGTGCCTGAGGATTGGCGGAATGCGTGCATAGTGCCATTGTACAAAGGCAAAGGGGATAAGAGTGAGTGCTCAAATTACAGAGGTATAAGTTTGTTGAGTATTCCTGGTAAATTATATGGGAGGGTATTGATTGAGAGGGTGAAGGCATGTACAGAGCATCAGATTGGGGAAGAGCAGTGTGGTTTCAGAAGTGGTAGAGGATGTGTGGATCAGGTGTTTGCTTTGAAGAATGTATGTGAGAAATACTTAGAAAAGCAAATGGATTTGTATGTAGCATTTATGGATCTGGAGAAGGCATATGATAGAGTTGATAGAGATGCTCTGTGGAAGGTATTAAGAATATATGGTGTGGGAGGAAAGTTGTTAGAAGCAGTGAAAAGTTTTTATCGAGGATGTAAGGCATGTGTACGTGTAGGAAGAGAGGAAAGTGATTGGTTCTCAGTGAATGTAGGTTTGCGGCAGGGGTGTGTGATGTCTCCATGGTTGTTTAATTTGTTTATGGATGGGGTTGTTAGGGAGGTAAATGCAAGAGTTTTGGAAAGAGGGGCAAGTATGAAGTCTGTTGGGGATGAGAGAGCTTGGGAAGTGAGTCAGTTGTTGTTCGCTGATGATACAGCTCTGGTGGCTGATTCATGTGAGAAACTGCAGAAGCTGGTGACTGAGTTTGGGAAAGTGTGTGGAAGAAGAAAGTTAAGAGTAAATGTGAATAAGAGCAAGGTTATTAGGTACAGTAGGGTTGAGGGTCAAGTCAATTGGGAGGTGAGTTTGAATGGAGAAAAACTGGAGGAAGTGAAGTGTTTTAGATATCTGGGAGTGGATCTGGCAGCGGATGGAACCATGGAAGCGGAAGTGGATCATAGGGTGGGGGAGGGGGCGAAAATTCAGGGGGCCTTGAAGAATGTGTGGAAGTCGAGAACATTATCTCGGAAAGCAAAAATGGGTATGTTTGAAGGAATAGTGGTTCCAACAATGTTGTATGGTTGTGAGGCGTGGGCTATGGATAGAGTTGTGCGCAGGAGGATGGATGTGCTGGAAATGAGATGTTTGAGGACAATGTGTGGTGTGAGGTGGTTTGATCGAGTGAGTAACGTAAGGGTAAGAGAGATGTGTGGAAATAAAAAGAGCGTGGTTGAGAGAGCAGAAGAGGGTGTTTTGAAGTGGTTTGGGCACATGGAGAGAATGAGTGAGGAAAGATTGACCAAGAGGATATATGTGTCGGAGGTGGAGGGAACGAGGAGAAGAGGGAGACCAAATTGGAGGTGGAAAGATGGAGTGAAAAAGATTTTGTGTGATCGGGGCCTAAACATGCAGGAGGGTGAAAGGAGGGCAAGGAATAGAGTGAATTGGAGCGATGTGGTATACCGGGGTTGACGTGCTGTCAGTGGATTGAATCAAGGCATGTGAAGCATCTGGGGTAAACCATGGAAAGCTGTGTAGATATGTATATTTGCGTGTGTGGACGTATGTATATACATGTGTATGGGGGGGGGGTTGGGCCATTTCTTTCGTCTGTTTCCTTGCGCTACCTCGCAAATGCGGGAGACAGCGACAAAGTATAATAAAAAAAAAATAAATATAAATATATATAAATATATATATATATATATATATATATATATATATATATATATATATATATATATATATATATATATAGGAAATCACTGCGTTTCATATCCCCGTGGACTTGTAAAAAATGGGGCCAAGTGAGACTTTTCCCTCTTAGGCACAGTCCTCTGTTCATAATGCTACCTCGCTAATGTGGGAAATGGCAAATATGTACGAAAAAATGCATATATATATTTTTTTTATATATATATATATATATATATATATATTTTATATATATATATATATATATATATATATATATATATATATATATATATATATATATATATATATATATATATATATAGTACCTGCAGAAAGTCTAAGGAATGGGTAAAAAATGACAAACAACTTTCATTCTTTTTATTTTAGTACTAAGTATGGCCACCATGTGCCTTTAAAACAGCTTGTATGTATTGCTGCAGGGAGTCAGTATGGTTTCTGCAGTAATCAAGGTCAATATCATTCAACTAGATGTCTCCAAGAAGGCAAGGATTTGAAGAGGTGGTCCTTTTTCGAAGTTTATGCTTCATGCGAGACCACTGCTCCTCGATGGGATTTTGGTCTGGAGAATTCCCAGGCCGTTGAAGGATGTTCGCCTGCTTATCTGACAACCATTTCATGACCTTCTTTGCCTTGTGACATGGTGTACTGTCTTGTAAAAAAAAGTTTCAGCCATGAATCCCATATAAATTCATCATGTGGTCACAAAAAACTTCAGTGTCGCAGTCTCCATTCATTGTGATGTTCTTGGGAAGCAAATGAAATCCCCTTATGCCCTAACTCTCACACTGAAGCAACCCTAAATCATGACAGAGTCTGGGAGTTTAACAATCATTTGCACATAACAGGGGTCAAGGGGATTCATGTGTGAGGGACATCTAAACTTGCCATGCCTCACTGCACCACACTAGAAAGTTGACTCATTGCTCCATTAGACCATTTTCCAATCCTCAACAGTGAAATGTTTGTAGTTCCTTGCAAAACCCAGATGATCAGCATGCATCTTGCAAGTCATTAGGGGTTTTCTGGTCGGGGAACGAAGAGACAGGTTCAAATGTTTCTGGGAGCGCTCTTAAATGGCGTGTTCTACAACACTCACAAGGAGGGTGGGATAAGCTTGTTTCAATTGTCTTGCTGTGATGTGTGGATTTATCAATACTTGCCTCTCTATAAGCTTGTAGGTAGTTGCTGAAGTCTTTCTGGGATGCCCTGGTAGAGATTTAGGAGGTGGAACTCCACCATATGGGATATTCTTGGCTTTTGCAACAAGGCTGTATATGACTGACTTTCTCATCCCCGTACACTGTCAGATCTCCTTCACCGGCATTTTTACCTCCCTCAGGTAAAAAATTTGAGCCTTTTCTTGCTGCGCAAGGTTCTTGTGCTCCTTTCTAAGCTGTGGAAGGGTGGCAATGGAACAAAAAATGAGTGAAACCCAAAAAAAGGGTCTATGTTAATCCAGCAACTCATAGCATATGTTCTCTCTCTCTATCTTGTCCCTTGTCCCTCTCTATCTTGTCCCTCAGTCCACGACAATTGGATCACCAAGGAGAGTTGCCAGTACTAGTTAAGCAAGATCTGAGCATTCAGTAGGCAGGTAGATGCGGAGATTTTGAGAAAATCAAACCACACAACAAAAGGCCCATATTCCTCAGACTTTCTGCGGGTACTGTATATACATATATGTGTGTTTGATGATAGAGTGTCAGATATAGAGTATTTTGGTCGGGATGGTGTGCAAAGTGAGAGGGTCAGAGAGAATGGTTTGGTAAAAAGAGAAGAGGTGGTGAAAGTTTTGCAGATGAAATCTGGTAAGGCAATGGGTTTGGATGGTATTGCAGCAGAATTTATTAAAATCAGGGGTAACTGTGTTGTTGATTGGCTGGTAAGGATATTCAGTGTATGAATGAACTATGGTGAAGTGCCTCAGGATTGGCGGAATGCATGCATAAAGCCATTGTACAAAGGCAAAGGGGATAAAGGTGAGTGTTCAAACTACAGAGGCACAAGTTTGTTTGAGTATTCCTGGGAAATTATATGGGAGAGAACTGACTGAGAGGGTCAGGGTACATACAGAGCACCAGACTGGGGAAGAGCAGTGTGGTTTCAGAAGTGGTAAAGGATGAGCTTGATTTGAACGTGTGCAAGGGATTTGTATATAGCATTTATGGATCTGGAGAAAGCATATGACAAGGTGGACAGAGATGCTTTGTGGAAGGTCTCAAGAGTATACAGTGTGGGAGATAAGATGCTACATACAGAAGTTTTTATCAAGGATGTAAGGCATGTGTACGAGCAGGAAGAGAGGAGAGTGATTGGTTCCCAATGAAGGCCAGTCCACGGCAAGTGTGTGTGATGACCCCATTCTTGTTTAATTTGTTTATGGATGGGGTGGTTAGGGAGGTAATTGGAAGAGTTTTGGAGAGAGGGGTGAGTATGCAGTCTGTCGGGGATGAAAGGGCCCGGGAAGTGAGTAAGTTATTGTTCGCAAATGATGTAGCTCTAATGGCTGATTCGTGTGAGAAACTGCAGAAGTTGGTGACCGAGTTTGGAAAAGTGTGTGAAAGGAGAAAGTTGAGAGTAAATGTGAATAAGAGCGAGGTTATTAGGTTCAGTAGGGTTGAGGGACAAGTATATTATGATGTAAGTTTGAATGGAGACAAATTGGAGGAAGTGAAGTGCTTTATTTATCTGGGAGTGGACTTAGCAGCAAATGAGACCATGAAAGTGGAATAGAGTCACAGGGTGGGGGAGGGGGCAAAGGTTCTGGGAGTGATGAAGAATGTGTGAAAGGAGAGAGCATTATGTTGGAGAGCTAAAATGGGATGTTTGAAGAAATAGCAGTTCCAACAATGTTATGTGACATGGGATATAGAGAGGGTTGTATGGAGGAGGGTGGATGTGTTGGAAATGAGAAGTCTAAGGACAATATGTGGTGTGAGGGGATTTGATCGTGTAAGTAATGAAAGGGTACCTTGCTAATGCGGGAAATGGCGAATTGTTTGAAAGAAAAGAAAGATATATATATAGATACATTTTTTTTTTCTTTTTGCTGCTGTCTCCAGCGTTTGCGAGGTAGCGCAAGGAAACAGACGAAAGAAATGGCCCAACCCACCCCCCATACACATGTATATACATATGTCCACACACGCAAATATACATACCTACACAGCTTTCCATGGTTTACCCCAGACGCTTCACATGCCCTGATTCAATCCACTGACAGCACGTCAATCCCGGTATACCACATCGATCCAATTCACTCTATTCCTTGCCCTCCTTTCACCCTCCTGCATGTTCAGGCCCCGATCACTCAAAATCTTTTTCACTCCATCTTTCCACCTCCAATTTGGTCTCCCACTTCTCCTCGTTCCCTCCACCTCCGACACATATATCCTCTTGGCCAATCTTTCCTCACTCATTCTCTCCATGTGCCCAAACCATTTCAAAACACCCTCTTCTGCTCTCTCAACCACGCTCTTTTTATTTTCACACATCTCTCTTACCCTTATGTTACTTACTCGATCAAACCACCTCACAGCCACACATTGTCCTCAAACATCTCATTTCCAGCACATCCATCCTCCTGCGCACAACTCTATCCATAGCCCACGCCTCGCAACCATACAACATTGTTGGAACCACTATTCCTTCAAACATACCCATTTTTGCTTTCCGAGATAATGTTCTCGACTTCCACACATTCTTCAATGTTCCCAGGATTTTCGCCCCCTCCCCCACCCTATGATTCACTTCCGCTTCATGGCTCCATCCTCTGTCAGATCCACTCCCAGATATCTATAACACTTTACTTCCTCCAGTTTTTCTCCATTCAAACTTACCTCCCAATTGACTTGACCCTCAACGCTACTGTACCTAATATTATTACCTTGCTCTTATTCACATTTACTCTTAACTTTCTTCTTTCACAAACTTTACCAAACTCAGTCACCAGCTTCTGCAGTTTCTCACTTGAATCAGCCACCAGCACTGTATCATCAGCGAACAACTGACTCACTTCCCAAGCTCTCTCATCCACAACAGACTTCATACTTGCCCCTCTTTCCAAAACTCTTGCATTCACCTCCCTAACAACCCCATCCATAAACAAATTAAACAACCATGGAGACATCACACACCCCTGCCGCAAACCTACATTCACTGAGAACCAATCACTTTCCTCTCTTCCTACACGTACACATGCCTTTCATCCTCGATAAAAACTTTTCACTGCTTCTAACAACTTGCCTCCCACACCATATATTCTTAATACCTTCCACAGAGCATCTCTATCAACTCTATCATATGCCTTCTCCAGATCCATAAATGCTACATACAAATCCATTTCCTTTTCTAAGTATTTCTCACATACATTCTTCAAAGCAAACACCTGATCCACACATCCTCTACCACTTCTGAAACTACACTGCTCTTCCCCAGTCTGATGCTCTGTACATGCCTTCACCCTCTCAATCAATACCCTCCCATATAATTTACCAGGAATACTCAAACTTATACCTCTGTAATTTGAGCACTCACTCTTATCCCCTTTGCCTTTGTACAATGGCACTATGCACGCATTCCGCCAATCCTCAGGCACCTCACCATGAGTCATACATACATTAAATAACCTTACTAACCAGTCAACAATACAATCACCCCCTTTTTTAATAAATTCCACTGCAATACCATCCAAACCTGCTGCCTTGCCGGCTTTCATCTTCCGCAAAGCTTTTACTACCTCTTCTCTGTTTACCAAATCATTTTCCCTAACCCTCGCGTTTGCGAGGTAGCGCAAGGAAACATACGAAAGAAATGGCCCAACCCACCCCCATACACATGTATATACATACACATCCACACACGCACATATACATACCTATACCTACATATATATCCCGTGATATTGGAGAAGAAATACCTCTAAAGCATTTCCTGCATGTCAAAGAAGGCAATTAAAGTTGGCAAGAGTTGGGGGCAGGAAAACTTCCCCTCCTTGTATCTATAATTTCTAAAAGTTGGAACAAAAGAATGAGCCAACCAAAAGGTGCTCATCTCCTCCAAAGGCTGAAGCTTTGGTGTCTGAAAAAGTGTGTGGATGTAACCATGACGAGAACAGAGAGAGCGAGAGAGAGAGAGAGAGAGAGAGAGAGAGAGAGAGAGAGAGAGAGGTAGTACGACTGAGGAGACGAACCTGGACGTTCTAAGTCGAAGTAAAACAGATTTAGTATACCACAGGTACAGGTTATTGGAATGAGTTAGAATAAAGGATATCTAGATGAAGTGGATTGTTTTAGTTGCCTCAGATTGAACATGGAAGCAAACGGAACTATGTAATCGGCAGTGACTCATAGTGTCAGTGAGGGGGCAATGTTCTTGAAGCATCGAGGAATAAACAGGCAATGTTCTTGGAGCATCGAGGAATATACAGAGGTCATTATATGGGAAGCCAAAAATGGATACATTTAAAGGTGTGCTAGTCCCAACCATGTTGTATGACTGAAAGTCATGGGCTACAGATAGGGATGTGTGTAGGAAAGTGGAAGTTTTGGAAATGAAACATCTGAGGATAATATGCGGTGTGAGATGGTTTGATCAAGTAAGGAACAAAAGGGTAAGAGAGAGGTGTGGTAATAAGAAGTCTGTGGTTGAGAGATCTGAAGAGGGAGTGCAGAAATAGACTGGTGAGTATGCAGTCTGTTGGGGAAGAGAGGGCCTGAGAAGCAAGTCAATTGTTGTTCGCCAATGATACATCACAAGAGGCAGATTCAACTGGGAAACTGCAGAAGTTGGTGAAAGAGTTTGGGAGTGTGTGAAAGGAGGAAGCTGAGAGTAAATGTCGATAAAAGCAAGGATATAAGGTTTAGAAGATTAGTGGGACAGGTTAGTTGGGTGTGAGTTTGAATGGAGAAAATCTGGAGGAAGTGAAGCGTTTCAGATACATGGGAGTGGGCATGGCAGCAAACAGAATCACGGAAGCGGAAGCGATTCACAGAGCAAGTAAGGGGGAAAAGGTTCTGGGAGCGCTAAACAATGTGTGAAAAGAGAGATTATCATTTGGGAGGGCAAAAGTGGTTACATTCAAAGGTATAACAATCTTGACATGGTTGTGCAGGGAGGAGGGCGGATGTGTTGGAAATTAAATGTTTGGGGACAATACGTGGTGAAGATATGGTAGTAAAAAGTGGGTGGTTGAGAGAGCTGAAGGTGTGCTGAAATGGTCCAGAAATAAAGTGAGAATGAGTGAGGAAAGGTTGACAAAGAAGATGTATGCATCAGAAAAGAAGGGAACTTGGAGAAGGGGGAGACCAAGTTGGAGATGGAAGCAAGGATTGAAAAACACTGAGCGATACGGGCCAGAACATGTAGGAGGATTAAAGGCTTGCATAGGATAGAGTGAATTGGAACGATGTGGTATACTTGGGTCAACACACTCTCAATGGACTGGACCAGAGCATGGGAAGCATCCAGTGTAAACCAAGAAAAGGTATGTGGGTCCTGGTTGCAGACAGGGACCCATGGTTTCAGCACATGACACATGACAGCTGAATGAATGTGAGTGGATGCAGCCTTTCCACATCCGTTCCTGGTGCTAACTCACTAACATGGGAAACGCAGATCAAGTACGAAAAATATACAGCCAACACACACACATATACAAGGCTCAGTTGTCGTTACTGGCACTACATCGCTGTGGCAAAAAACTGCAAACAGGTATAAGAGAATGAAAAATTATGTGTAGAGCATAATGTACCTAAATAATCATTAGAACCCTAATGTATGAACAGTCTAATAAAACTAAGTTCCTTCATTCTATGTCTGAGCCAGAAGAACCTCTGAAAATGCAGAAAGACTTAATGGATTACTCTGAATCTGCCAGCACTTCCACAAAATGTCTACCTACCTTGGACAACACTGTAGTGACTCACCATGACAATATTGCTATCTTCCAGTTATCCTCAAGCTAAGCAGGAACTGAGAATTATCTCTAGATGTTTACTTGACCTTCACTGCCTGCAACTTCATGTTAAAGCCCAAGGCTGAACAAACACCTAACCTACATTTTAAAGTATGTCCTGCAGAGCCTGACAGAGGGTGTGATACATCACCTGGTGACAGAGTGCTACAAGGCCACTCCTGCACCACAACCCTCAACCTTATGACTGAGTAGGGTTATCTCCACAAACTCAGCCACTTGCAGAGGCCAGCCTATAAACTAGTCTCAGCCAATGAAGTCTTATTTAGCATAGTCTGACAGGCAAGTTTTGCAGCACATTAGGTATGAAGCTTACCTCTGTTTGGGACCAGCTGTAGCTGAGGAACCATCACCCTCAGTTTTGTCCCCCTTCTGGCCAACTGCTGTCCTGGTTGCTGCGGCTGGTGCTCCCTTCTTCTGGTCCTTGGCAACACCCTTATTATCCCTGGTATCAGGCATGGGCTTTCCCCGCATGGCCTTTGCAGTTTTCCTAAGCTGGTTATCAGTCATCATATGACGTCCAGCTGGGCCATAGGAATGGCCACCCCTGCCACGTTGGGGTGACCCAAAGGCCTGACGAGGGATGTTCTGCTGATCACGTTGAGGAAGCTTGCGTACAGGTGGTGGAGGCATTGGGGGGGGATGTGCCCGCCCTGGGCGGTTACCATACCCACCATCCTGTGGGAAACACTCACCACTAAGTCACCACACAGCATTTGGAACCCCATGTGATAAGCCTCACCAAGAGGAGGTTTCCCAAGGTACTTTGAGGCACTTTTACTGACCCAATCAGGCAATACTGGCCAATCTGTGGGCTTGACAAGAACCAGAGGTATGGCAATAACAACCAAGGGACTCACCACATACCAAGTTTTCCAGGTCATCCTATAACCTTACTGATAAAAGGTTTATTTAAATAACATTAATTAATTTTCACATGGGGATGCCAATGATCAAGAATCTGGCAGTTTATCCCCACAAAAATTTCTGCAAATAATAATCATATATAAACTAGTTTGGTATCTTCACTTAAGTGAAAGATTCATACATCCAGCAGAAATGAACAACAAGAGGAGCACTGCCATATGGCATCACCAGCTATGTTACATAATATCAGACCCAAGGTTTCATGCACCACAAGTTACTAATGTCACTATCAGTGCACTATTAGAATCATTGGGTCTTGGAGAGAACAACATCTTCCAAACTAATCTTAAACAAAGTAGTTTTAGAGTCAAAAGTCCTCTTGTGTGAAAACACTAATCTTAGAAATTTTTGAGATTATGTTTTAAGTGAGCAATATAACATACCAACTGCTAAAACTGTTTTAAATTCATAAAGCTGGGTGCACTAGGGACCTGAGGAGCAACATACATACCACAGACAGCAGAGGAAACAATCTTATATTGCCACTCTGGGAGCTAGAGCATAAATCTTTAATTTTCTTTAGCTGAAGCATATATTCCAGCTTAATATAATTTCTTAACGACATGTGAGGAACTTGGTACTTACAAACTGATTTTGTCAAGGCAAACCTCTACCCTGCTAACAGTTTTACTCTTCTCCTCAAAGAAGCACGTAACTAATGGAACATGATATATAACATTATTATTATGTTAATCAA
This sequence comes from Panulirus ornatus, assembly GCF_036320965.1. Classification (NCBI taxonomy): domain Eukaryota; kingdom Metazoa; phylum Arthropoda; class Malacostraca; order Decapoda; family Palinuridae; genus Panulirus; species Panulirus ornatus. Next base: position 17,977,527 of record NC_092257.1, on the reverse strand, counting down.
AGCAAGCTTATATCTGACACGTAAATGCCCTTTGTCTGAGATCTGGGTATTATTATTTTATGTCTGAATCTGAAATCTCAAACAACAATCATGTCCAACATCAACGAAGGTTTTGCAAATCCAAACATAGAACTCATACGAAAAGTAACATCTAAAAACTTACCACATAGCTGGACTAAATTCACACTCATGCCAACTGTAATACCCCTGACAGCTTTAAATGTTCTAACTCTGCATAATTTTTCATATACATACTTACCTAAATATGTACCAAAGGAAATGACAGTCAAATTGGAATCTGTACTAAGCATGAGGGACTTGCAACCCACCAAATAATTCACGTTTTAAATACTTTGGTAAATCACTTTAATAAAAAATCATAAAATAGTAGTTCTATGATCATGAAACATTACAGTCAAGACTTACCAACACAAAACTCAGCTTAAACGAACTAAGAAACCATGCTAGCCCAGAAAATTCTCAGGTAAGATTTAACTGAACCTCTTAAACCAACTCTAGCTACACTTCATCTTATACAAGCAAGGGATATACATTGAAAGTACAAAAATTTCTGAAGAATAACCAGCTTCCATTGATTACTGATTCCAACAACTCCTCCATGCTTCATCCCTTTAAGTAGTGATCCACTCTGATCAGTACTACTTACCAATTCAAGTACTTTAATAAGAATTATGACTTCAAACTGTTCTCATGCCAGTAACTTTACAGGACAATTTTCAACCAATATACTCATCCATAATGTCTTACTAACTCAAATTCCATAACTAATCACTCCATCTAGTCAACTGATCCCACTACTCTAGAATCAATGCGAGTACTACTACACTCAACAAATCACACTTTTACCCCACAGTCATAACTAAATAAATTGTCGTATGTTTTCTTAAGTAAAGAGACTTAATAGTATTCTGTCAATACCCTTATCTTAAACCTTATCCAAACCTCAGATGGCCCAAAATTTGAAAACAACAGGTTTCCCCTCCCTTAATGCAGCAAACAACTTCAACAAAAATACACAGCAAAATCACATAAATCCATACTTTCACATAAAAGATATGGATACACTCCAAAACTTCTGCACTCTCGCTACTTAACCATTGCATTTTCATGTAGGAATGCATACAATAAACACCTTGGAGGAAATTAAAAAATCAACAACACAAAATAGGTATATTCACCTACGTAAACAAGCACGATCAAGTAGTGATGGTGGTTGTGGGTTGTCAAGAAAAGGCCTAAATGTTGTAAGAGGTGTCCAGGTTAGACTCAACATCCACACGTAAGGTGATATCCAGCTGAGACTTCACATGCAATGGATAGGGGATGATGAAGGTGGTAAGGGCTTGTGCAGTAGAGGCAGCAGGTTTGATAGTAATGGTTGAAGGGCCAGAAGGATCAATGACAGAAGCAAAAAAGCCAGCAGAATTGTTAGAAGGGAGAGGGGTGCTTTACGGACGCAGTGCTGCCATGTGCAAAACAAAGGTGTGGCATGCATAAGGTAGGTGATAATGGGAAGTAAGTGGTGGGATGAAGTAGTAGTTAATTATGAAAGAAAAATGAAAGTATGGGTGCTGCTTAATTAAAAGGAAAGCAAGTGATTGGGAAATTTACAAGACAAAGCTGCAGTGTCAAAAGGAAGGTGCAAGGGCAGAAAAAAGAGGGCAAATAAGAGTGGGCTGATCAAGTATTAGCAAACTTCAGTAAAAATAAGATACTCAGGAAGTAGCTTAATAATGACAAAAAACAAAAGGACACATGAGAACACTGGGGAAGGGGAAGGGGGCAAATGGGGAAGTGGTAAAAGGTAGTGATGAGGTGAAGAGAAGGAATGAGGTGAGGAGAAGGAACAAGTACTTTGAAAGACTACTGAATGAGTTTGATGACACAGCGGCAGATTAGGGCACTTGGGTTGGGAGGTATACAATGTAAGAGTCATAGCTAGCGGTTTGACAGAAAGGGAAGAGGAGCTGAAATCTTTGCATAAGAAGAAATGTGGAAAGGCAGCTGGAACGGATGGTACTGCATTTGCATTTCTTAAGAATAGGGATGACTGTATAGTTGATTAGTTTAACTTTTTCAAAGTATCTCTGGATCATGGTGTGAGGTACCTGAGGATTAGTAAAATGCATTTATGTGCCATTGTACAAAGGCAAGGTGGAAAAAGCTGAGTGTTCAAATTACAAAAGTTTAAAATTGTTGAGTGTACCTAGTAAATTGTATGGAAAAGTGGTGATTGCGAGGGTGGTGACATGTACAAAGCATCAGACTGGGAAGGAACAATGTGGTTTCAGGAGTGGTAAAAGAAGAGTGGATCAGGTGTTTGCTTTGAGGAATGAAATTAAGAAATACCGAAGGAAATAGAAAGATTTGTGTGTGGCGTTTATTGATCTGAAAAAAGCATATCAGATGCTTTGTAGGTGCTACAAATATATGGTGTGGCAGGAAAGCTATGAGGAGCAGCGAGGAGTATCTGTTAAGAGAGTAAGGCATGTGTATTAACAGGCAACGAGAAGAGTGAATGGTTCCAGATGAAAGTAGATCTGAGGCAGGGGTACAAGATGTCACTATGATTGTATAATTGTTTGTGGATGGGGTGGTGAGGGAGGTAAATCCTGGTGTCTTGTAGAGACTTTAGTGCAGTGTTTTCAGAGGCTCCTACCTATTATTCCCAATAACTACAACTATCTACTGTGTCCATCTAAAGATACTGCATAATGTTCCAACCTACTACTTCTACCTAATGCTCCCATCTAATGCTCCTACCTACACCTACTACCTAAAGCCTCTTCATAATGCTCTTGTCTAACATTCCTATCTACTAATTCTATCTACTGCTTCAACTACTCTGCCAAAAGGCAGGACAAGCACACAGTGCTCACCACAGGAAAATAAAGAGTTATGATGAATGTGTTGTGCGAGTTAAGTGTTGTGTGTGAAAAGGAGAGATTGTATATGTTTGTAGGCAGAATGACAGCAGTTCACATGAAGGCAAGATAGAAAGAAAAGACAGCTACCTGGGTAAAAGGACTTCAACTTGACAACAACTGAAGTGCTGGGTCACTACGCAGCCATTACTAACCCTTCCAATACCCAGGTGGGGCTCCTAAACACCACTATTACCTAATGCCTCTAATAGTGCACTTGTTTAACATTCTTATCAAATATTTCTATCTATTGCTCAGACCATTTTGCCAAAGGCAGGACTAGCACATGGTGCTCATCACAGGAAAACCAAGATATAAAGAATGAGTTGTGTAAGTGTTACAAAGTGTTGTGTGAAAAGGAGAGACTATATGTGTTTGTGGACATAATGCCAGCAGTCCACATGTGTGTGAGGGATAGAGAAAAGACAGCTAGATGGGTCAACAAAAGACTGCAATTTGACAACGACTTAAGTGCTGGCTCACTACACTATCTATCTGTATCTCTAACCCTTCCAATACCCAGGTGGGGAATTTACCTACCTGGTCAATGGTTGCCAACCAACTGCTAATAGTACTGTGCAGATAAGTGGTTGTGGGTGGTTGAAGTCCCTTACCTATCTCCCTATTTATATCTCTAATGCCCATTCCCTTGGGGAACTCCCTCAAGAGGGTGGCCACAGCAAAAGAGCATCCATAACTGATAAACACCAGTGCTGCTTCTTACCCTTTATTGTCTCAACTTAGCCTTTACTGTCTCAATCTTAACAAGCCACTGGCAGAAGGCTACCTAGCAGTGTTTTCTACCAACCACTTCTGGTTGAGAGAGCAGAAGAGGGTGTTTTGAAATGGTTTGGGCTCATGGAGAGAATGAGTGAGGAAAGATTGACCAAGAGGATATATGTGATGGAGGTGGAGGGAACGAGAAGAAGTGGGAGACCAAATTGGAGGTGGAAAGATGGAGTGAAAAATATTTTGTGTGATCAGGGCCTGAACATGCAGGAGGGTGAAAGGAGGGCAAGGAATAGAGTGAATTGGATCGATGTGGTATACCGGGGTTGACGTGCTGTCAGTGGATTGAATCAGGGCATGTGAAGCGTCTGGGGTAAACCATGGAAAGCTGTGTAGGTATGTATATTTGCGTGTGTGGACATATGTATATGCATGTGTATGGGGGTGGGTTGGGCCATTTCTTTCGTCTGTTTCCTTGCGCTACCTCACAAACGCGGGAGACAGCGAAAAAAAAAAAAAAACAACTTCTACCTAATGTGTTTACCTCATGTTCAAGCATACTACTTCTACCTTATGCTCCTACCTAATTTTCCAATTGAATACTACTACCACCTAATGCTCTTGCCTACATGATCTGTTCCTTCTACCATTTTGCCAAGAGGTAGGGCTTATGCATGGTGCTCCACAAGAAAACCTAGAGTTATGAAAAATGAGTTGTTTGAGCTAAGTGTTGTCCGAAGTTGTGTGACAAGGGCAGACTGTATGTTTGTGGACAGAAAACCATCAGTCCACGTGTGGGTACGGCAGAAAGAATAGACAGCTATCTAGGTCAGAGGAGTGTAACTTGAAAACCAATGAAGTGCAGGCTCACCACTTAGCCGTCACTGACACTCCTGATATGCAAGCGGGTAGTACTGGTAATATACTTCCCTAGTTAATGGCTGCCAACAAACAACTACCTACCAATTGTGAAAGGTCTGTAAGTACTGTGGTGAAGGTGTGGTTTGGGTCTAAAGCCATGCTGTGTGTGTGTGATGTATTTCCCTTCTATTGTAAATCAGTTTTTCAGAGTTTGTATTCTAAAGACAGAAGTAATGAATGACAGTAAAAGGATAGGGTGGTGGGTCACTTGAAAGGTTTAAGGACTCATACCATGTAGCTAAATTTCCAAATGCTAGGGATTCTGTCATACAGCCAGTTGAAGAAAACTAAGTGCTTTGGATGCAACTGGGCTTAAGTGTTTTAAATGAAAGTTTAATGTATTGTCAGGGCCCATTGCAAGACAGTTTTTTCAGGTTTAATTGCACTGGTTTTTTCAGGTTTAATTGCACTAAACTAATAAAGGCCAGAAAAGAATTTCACAAAACAATTCAAAGACAAAAGTTTGAAACCTAACTATGCTGTTGGATCAATTTTACTCTATCAGTGCCCAAATAAAAGGTTAATCAAAGAGGAAGCAAACAACTGTCAAAATGATTCTCCGTTTACAATCCCCTCCTTCAGAATATACCATAACCATCCATCTCTCTCAGAAAAATTCTAAACAAATAAATTGTTATCTGTATGCTTTTTATATCTGCCACAATAATAACAGCACAAGAAGCATTTTGCATGTCTTACCCTAGAGGAATTCATTCCTTTTAATTAATTTTAAACAAATTCAGAAAATAATTCATTTTGAAGCTATCTTTTGCTTATACATGAAGAATTAGGCTTTTGAAGTATTGCCAACTACATTTATACTATCCAGGTCACTTAACACATTTTCTTTTATTGTTAGCTGTTTCCCATGTCAGTGAGGTAGCCTCTACAAACATCTAACCTCACCTTTGACAAACTGTGGTCAGACATCCCACTAGCTATCCAGCATTTTCTCAGAAAATTTAGATCCTAGAATTTTTTTTGCACACTTTTCATTAAGTAACTAACCCAATAATTCCTGCATACCAACAACCCCAATCATATACAGGTTACTATGCATGTCCCTCTTTTTAAACCATATGTACCCATTCATCAGTCCTTTTTCAACACAAAACTCAACAATCTGTTCACCATTTCCTTTGCACTGGGTATCTCATGCTATCCAATTCATCTTCCCTCTCACATTCAAATCACCCTTCACTAATATTTGATCCCTCTCATCAAAATTGCTGGTGCACAGATTCAGCTCCTACCAAGACACTTACTTCTCTTCCTCACTCCTCTCATTAATAAAAGCATAAGCACCAACAATCACCCAACTCTCAATCTCATTTCATTATTATCCACAACTGTCTTTACCTCTATCCCAGCACTTTCACACATTCCCACAGCTCTCTCAAGGCACAAGAGCTACTCTTTCCTTAAATCTCTTAACCAGTAGCATATCATCAAGGTTTTACAAACAAAATGTACTATTTTATTGTTTATGTTTGTTAAATGTCAACATCATTAATGCTAAATAAATACCAAACAAAAAATCATAGTGTTCAGCACCAATAAATCTAACATGAGAAATTTTCCAAGGTTCATGCATTTAAGAAACCTTGAGTAAGGGGGGCAAAAACTTATTCTGCTGACATACGATAGTAGTAAACTACCAAAACCTAAAGGGCTCTAAAACATCTAAAAGCTCCCAAAAGATACCAGACGTTACAATCCATACATCAACCAAGGTAAAACAAACCAATTCTACTATCAATGGTCATGTTAGTTAATGATTAATGTTACTTAAGCTAGATAATCTACACACAACAGCATCAAAGCATTAAGCACCAAAAAATCTACCTTGAGATTTGGGATTCATTTACCCAAGAAACTTGGGAGGGGGGAAAATCAAACTCATTCCACTCAAATGCTACAGTTGTAAACTTCAACGAGAAAAAATCAAATAGCCGTCAATGATATAATTCCTACATGCATCAACCAGTCACTAAATCCAGATATTAACTTTTCACTCACAAACACAACTGTGTTCACCCATTGCTTAGATAATACAATTGCCTAGGTTAACTATTTCCTTCCAACAATATTTCATAGTCTCATTCTTTAAGGCCTACATAAAAATGAAATTCTCATCCTTACATTAACACTCACAACCCCATAAATAATGTATTTTCTACAATCACATCTGTGTGCATCTCCACCCTTAGCTTAAATGTATTTTTCTATCCCTTCCTTACCCAACCCTCTTTGCATTCCTCTTGCTTTTTCTTATGCCTGTAATCTCTCTGTCCATTAACCCACTCTGCATGTCTACAATACAATCATATAAAAAAAAAAACGATGGTTTACATTTAACATAAACCCACTGCCATATCCCTAAATCTTCGTTCTACATTACCTAATCCCTCTTCCTCTACTGTTGTATCTTCAGAAAGCATTCTCTCATAAAAACAATACAGCATATCCTCCCAAACCCATACACTAACAGCTGTATTATCAAACTTTGGGTGCAAGGCCCCAAGTTCAATTCCCAGGGAAAAGTGTGGGGACCCCCACACTCACCTAACGTATAGTCATACTTTTAAAGCTAGCTCCTTCCTTGGGGTCCCTGCAGGAAACAGTTGGTACATCTGAACAAATGAAAGGCTAATGTCATCTTGCAGCTGGTTTGCAGGACTGGTCTGTTTTCACTGCAATGGGCAATTTTTCAAGATGAAAACTCCACACAGTGCTTACCCAACTGAAAATGAACATCCAGTAAATTTAACAGACTAATGGGGAGAAGGGGTGTCCTTTAATGCTGAAAGTCCATTAAATTGAATGTAACCTATATCGGCGCCCCATCTGAGTTCAAGCACTTTCTTTTAACTCCTCTATCACTGTAGGGTTTAGTGTGTCACCATAATTGGGCAGAAGGCACCCAGCAGCGTGGGAATGCTCACTGGGCAGATGGAGGAAGGAGTCAGACTAAGATAGAGGTGATGCCACCCCTCTCCTGTGAAAGGATACTTCTTTATAATAAAGTGAGGATGGACTACCTGCTTTCATTACAACTCTTACAATCACTTGTCATTTCATATTGTATGGATTGCAAAACTATTCAATAAAGTCACAATTCTGAAATAAGAGAAACATTCTGTATACAGCCTGACTGCACAATAGCTTGAGGTAGACTCAGACTGAAACAAAGCAAGTCTACCCCTACATAATCAAAAACGAGTGCAATATGAAATGCTCATGTGGCATTTGAGATGTCTGAATCTTTTTTGAATTTTTTAAACTATTACTAACTAATACACTGAATTATTATTTGTCCGCTAAATCCGAAATCCATTCTATCAAGGTCCATTAAATCAAGGGCTTACTGTAATTTGTTGGCGTAAATCCTTATATGTCAGAATTGTGGAAACATGCTGGCAAAATAATAGTGGGTAATAATTATCTAGAATGTAATAACAGTAAAACAGGAACTGTATATTATAAATAGTTGGTAGAATAATGCGTCAATCCTGAAGAAATCAAAAGGTGACATTATTGTAAAAACGAATTAGAAGCTTGATATAAAACTATCAAAAGTACTTCATTAGGGGTCTAAATATTACGGTAAAAGTGTAGGCCAGGTGAGCATTGCTAGTAAGTAAAATGTAAATGGGAACTTGGCATCAATATAGTTTCCAATAGTCTCAAAGATTCTGAATCAGGTACAGGAGGTTTGAAATTATGATTTTTTCATATCACCTGCATATCTAACCCCCCCAATATTATGGACTTGGTCATATTTTTATCATTCTATTATTACTATTATAATTAATTGCTGTTTCCCCATCAGCAAGGTAGTGCCAGGAAACAGACAAAGAATGGTCATATTTTTATTGCATGAAAAAATTCTTACCTTCTGCATCTGATAATGAATCTTGTAGTTACATGATGTTAATGCCAAGTTTTCTTCTTTAATTATTCCTATTTGTGATCATCATCTGATCTACATTATCAGCAATATTATCCTGTAATGTCTTGAAATGACAAGGAGTGATTAATAAATCAAGTAATAAATTTGAAGAAAATTATATTCATAATTCTATTGCTATTACTTTTGTGTAGCTTAATGACATATGCCATATCCAAAAATGCAAACCAGCATGCATTTCATAGCATTATATATATAATTTGGCTTAATTCATACTTCCGAGACATTTTAATCAACTAATGGCTCATTTAGCTTAATAACACAACCTATCATCTTGAGAATGTCAAACAATATCTGCCATTATAAAAGTAATGCAGATGAATATCTCCTTTAATGTCACTTTACTGTGATTAGATGCAAGTAATATATATCTATAACACTTTATACAAAACATATGTGCTATCTTTCATATAAATTAATAATAACACATACGTTTCGTCAGCCAGGCCTCGCTGACATGTCAAACTTTTTAGTGGAAACATAGTTCTTTTGAAAAAAAATTTCTTTTTCAATCCTACTGTCATACCATACATTTCTCATATCTCAAATAACTTTGTAAAATATATTATTTTCTTATACCATAATTTTTTCTAATCATTTACTGTTCAGGGCAAGCAAACGGGTGCCTATTTGTTTCCTGAATATGTTCTAATAATATCCGATATTTTGACGGGGTGTCCCCACTTTTCAAACCTGGGGAAAACTTAAACGATACTATTTAGTGCAGGGGGTATCTAAGTGGGCCCCACCAAAATGTTTGATAATACAGCCATAAGAATACCAGACCCTCCAGAATTCATTCATTTTGAAAACCTCCCTGGTTCTGTCTGGATCATTTGTGGTTGTGGAAGAAAACTGAGGAATGTACAAATTTTCTCCCAAAACCTGGATTATGTCACATATACAGAACAAATAGTCCTGATCTGGGAAGAAGTACAGAATCCATCCCAATCCCAATACACTTCCACATTAATAAGTATGAGTTTGGGAGAATACAGTACGCTGTATTTTCAACTCATTAACTTTTGTTACAGCAGTTTCCATTCTAGA